>NC_050177.1:10088840-10241340 GCF_008315115.2 Sander lucioperca
AACAGCTTGACTAAAATAATCCAACATGTTGATGGCAACAACTAAACTGATGGCTCGGATACACTTTTTGACCCTTTTCTCTTACAATTCTTCACTTTCTACCTCTTTTTTTTCTATGAAGTCTTGCTATTCAAAATCACTTCTTTCCGACTCTTCATCTCTCGGACACGCGCCTTGCACAACATATACACAGCAGGTGGTAGAAATAATGGAAGCATCAACATCCCTATAATGATAGCTTTGGTGTCGTTTCTGGCAGAAGTCTGACGGGAAACTGATAAAGGCAAGGTAATTGCCAATTTCTGCTATCAAAGTGATTCTGAATGTTTTCAAGATTACAATGACAGTGAAAAACCCACCATTTGTCCCAGACATGACCAGAATCATGCCTAGCTTTGTTTAAAATCATTACTTTAAAAGATTTCACTGACATACTCAATACATAATTCATGGTTAAGTTAAGTCATTACCTTAGCCTGCTCAGACAAGACAAGTAGAGAAGTAGAATGGACTTTCACTCAAAAACTCAAACAACTCATTCTTCTCATGCGGCTTTAATCACTAATTTTCGATTGTGCTTATTGGCAGTGGCTGTGTTTAAAACTTTGAATGGGCATTCCTGGAGGAAGCAGAGACATATTAACTGCTCTGAATGGACTACAAATTTGTTGGTTTGACTGTAGGCTAGGAAGCTAAAAATATGATTAGCCTGCCCACAACCACAATGCAATGTCTCTGAGCTTGTAAGGTCTTTCTTAATATGTTTCTTCTCATTGACCAGATATGATCAACAACTGAGAACAAAAGAAATCAGCATTTACCGCAATCACTGCAGGATGAATATGCCATTAGTCATTCAGAGTCATTAGTGATAAATGCCTTTTAGGAATAAAACGCGGGGTATACTCGCCGCAGCCGACCTGTCGAGCGCCAGTGTGACGTCATGGGAGCGCCGTAACTGTTTATACTTGCGCATGGTGGTCGCGACACTAGTTGCAGTCTTCTCCTTAACAGAGGTGGCGCTAATGAGGAAAGGCTACAGACTTTGCTATTTCTACGGACTAGAAGAAGAAGAAAAAGGTAAACAATACCAGAACTGGCAGCAGCATTGATGTCAATGTTTCGATTTGATTCGATGAGCTACTTCGTTGGATCAAGCCTTTCATTCACCATAAAATAACTCCTCTTAACCCAGTAAGTTTACAAGAGAGACTTGCGGTCACTCTGAGAGTCCTGGCATCCGGTTACCCTCGAGCTCATTCATGCTTCCTGTATCCGCTTTGTCGCGCGCTGCTGAAAAAAATAGAGTGGTGCGCGTCCTCTGGTCGCGTCACTCAACGTCGATCTACGTCATTTTGACGTCACAGTGGCGCGCGCCAGCTCGGCTACCGCGACTGTAAAACGGCCTTAACTGCATGACTGAAAACAAAGCAGCCTGCATGTACAAACACTTTTTGGATAGTTTCCATCTTGGTTGGGATCCACTGAGATCAAATGGTCAAGTTCAATGCCATTGAACAATATAACAACACTTTCCAGTATACTAATACATAATCTCTGTACTACATGGTGTATTGCATGCTTTTTTTTCCTAAACTTTTACAGGAAAATTGAAACAGTTCAATTTATAAATACATTTTAAGTTTCAATTTTAGCATGCAATAATTGTTTCTGAAATATTTAAGTTCCAATAAATCGATTAAGTGTAATCATGATTAATTTCTTTTTTTTTTTTTTTTTTTTAAAAAAAGGGGGACTACCAATTTTCCATTTACAAATCTTAGTTTACATAGCGTGGGGAGTACTACACAGCCCGTAAAAACAGTTGCTGCTCTGGTGGAGCTTGAACCCTACTTGGTTGCATTATGGGAAATGTAGGATCCAGTGTTTTAGGAGCTTGACCTAAACTAGAGACAAAACGTCAGTGCCTCTGTTGTAGAAAGCGTAAGCATGGTCTTTTAAAGCCGTCTCTCAAAGTCCCCTACATTTATGGAAATGAATAACCAAATAGTTGGAGTACCCCTTTAATATAATAATGTATAATTTTCTCATTACTTGAGAAGGTAAATTGAACATTTCATTTTTAAAGCTCATATCTACCTGTACAAATAGCAGAATTCAAATGTTAATCCAAATGTAAAGTGGGAAATGCTGCCTGTGGCATTACAGTGGAGATAAGGTCTCTGTGGAAATCTAAGACTGCTTTGACACTGTAACGGATTTAAAGAATTAACATCCAACAAGTCATCTAGAATGGTGCCAATGTTAATGGCTTGCCAATGGTTTGATATTCATGTTTCACCAAAGGCTCACCTCTCTCCATCTCATTTTCTTTCGGGCAGTCACATTGATTTAAAGGAACACGCCGACTTATTGGGAATTTAGCTTATTCACCGTAACCCCCAGAGTTAGATAAGTCCATACATACCCTTCTCATCTCCGTGTGTGCTGTAAGGCTGTCTGACGGCTCCAGGGGCATCAGGCCATCACAGTACATGCAGGTGAATGGTTCCAGCAATCCTACTGCTCCGAATAAGTGACAAAATAACGCCAACATGTTCCTATTTACATGTTGTGATTTGTAGAGTCACAGCATGTACAAAAAACAACGTAACATGAGACACAGCCATCTTCTAACCGTAAACAAACCAGGAACTATATTCTCAGGCGGAAGAATATAGTACTTGGGCGGAATGATTTGCTTTGCAGCAAACCTGTCTGAGAATATAGTTCCTGGTTTGTTTACGGTTAGAAGATGGCTGTGTCTCATGTGACCTTGTTTTTTTGCATAGACTGTATATAAGAATGGACCAACAGATGCCGTTGCTCTGGACGGAGACCAGTGAAGGATATTAGAAGCACTTTCCCGGTGATGGCTGAGCGTTACTGAGCAGCCTCCAACTGAGAGAAACAATGTAAATGTGACGTGAGCAACCTGTCTGAAAGTTGGAAGTCTTCTGGTAGCTGTGCCAAGAGAAATCTCAATCATTCCCAATCTAACAGAGAGGGAGAGCGTAGGTATATGTAAGGAGATAACATAGACACAGGCTAATTATTGCTAACTAAAATGCTAGTTAACATTAGTAATTGCACTTAAACAGCTAATGTGAGACGAAACTGCCTGCGCACTTCTTCTGTACTATACGGTAATTCCTCTACTATGCGACAGTAAGTCGCGTGGTTATGACACAATCGTTAGTCTATTTTTATAAAAACGTCTGCTACGGAGCCATAACGTGAAGCACAAGGTAATGGAGCCTTTTATACATTGTCGTGTTTCTTTAGAAATAAACAATGGACAAATAGAGTCTTTAAACGCTTCAGATGTAAAGTTATTCGCTGTCAAAGTGGCGCCAAAATGAATGGGAGTCAATGGAATGCTAACGGGGGGCGATCGCTTTGTAGCATTAAAATGGCGCCATAGGAGGTTCGCGGTCCGAGGAGAAGCTTACCCCCTTGGTTTTTTGTACACACTGTGACTCTACAAATCACAACATGTAAATAGGAACATGTTGGCGTTATTTTGTCACTTATTGGGAGCAGTAGGATTGCTGGAACCATTCACCTGCATGTACTGTGATGGGCTGCTGCCTCTGGAGCCGTCAGACAGCCTTACAGCACGCACAGAGATGAGAAGGGTATGTATGGACTTGTCTAACTCTTGGGGTTACGGTGAATAAGCTAAATTCCCAATAAGTCGGCGTGTTCCTTTAAGCTACAACAGGCCCAGGTCGTCCGGACCTGACAAACTGCATTCCCAACGACCTTTTCCCTCATAGAGCAAAAAGGTCTGCATTCTCTTCTCTCCGATGACTGTGACTAATACGAGCCGTGGTGTGGTGAGGCTGTCCTCTCCCTGAACAACCCTCAAACCAAAAAAACAACTCCTAGAAATGTTTACATTCTTTTTACCCATGTTTCCCTTGCTTTTATCTTCACAACTTAGGACATACTGTACATGGAAGTCAGCATAGAAACAAAGGAAGAGGCAGGAGTCGTGCAGACTCAGGTTTGTGGGGATTTGCAACCACAGATGATGATATTATTAGAAATAGAAACATCAGCAAAAACTATTGTGCGACTGTCTTCATTCTGAAACATTTAACAGTCTCACCTTTGTGTCTCGTGAACAGTAACTTCAATAGGATACACAATTTCACACTTCTACTATATTAGGCATTGTGTGACCTCGACTGTGCTTACACTTTATTCAGTGTAAATCTGACTGCAACATGATGAGTTTTCTAGTCTTGAGCTGAGATGAGAGTATGAAATACATTTTAAATTTAAAAAAGCCACAATTGTGAGTAATGGGTGGTGAATTGAGACATTTCTCCAGTCCTCATCGGGAATGTTACAAAATGGTGGATCTTCAGGAGCTGCTGGAGCACTGCAACAGGAAATGAACTCTGACATAAGAGCTATGGACCTTAGGGCCCCAACTGCATCCTGGGAAATATGGCACTGAGAAGAAAAATGACCCATGTCACCCCCATGGAAAACCCAACTCAGAGCTAAATCCAGTTACAATCCTCTAAAATGGCACACTGGATATAGATCTTTATAGCATTCAAAGCAGCCTTTATCTTATTGCCTCGAGAGTCAAGCATTTAGGTGATTCATCACTAAGTAGTATTTATTTAGCACAAACACATGTGCTGTTTGGCCAACAACAGTAACAATCAGAGTAACAAGGTCAAAACCAGGCCAACACAGAGACTGGTATGCTGGCGGGAATCGTGGTCTGTCTTTCTTTCATGCAGATGGACCAACCAGCACCACAATAAAGACAGCCAATAACAGAAAGAAAAGGGGTTGGGGTAGATACAGAAAATGACAGAATGACGACCATCGCAAGATAACGTAACACTGTACCATTTGGCTTGGGCTGCTTTGGGTGTGCCTCCTCTACCGGTAAAATCCATCTTTTCCCTTTGCTCTCTGTTTTATGGCCGTTTTTCCCAGCAGTGAGACAATAGTATGGATATGATTAGCTAAGTGGTGGCTGGATGACAAGCGGTGGCGCTGCAATCGATAACGGCAGGCCAAGCCATCCGCAGGCTGAGCAGTGCTTACTCATCAGCCCCGGGCTTGCATGAGCCCTAGCTTGGGCCAGAAACTGGGACTGAACCAGATAAGGGATGCAGAGGTGTCTGGGGCTCGCTGCCTGTGATAACAAATGGCTATGAACAGCCACCTTATCTTCTCACCTTAAAGAGGATATGATGTCCACTGTCACACAGCTGCCTAACGGCCAGAACTACTCTGACAGTTATGTTATGAGGGTGAGGAGGGGTCAGCCACTATTGGTTTACAGTATGTGTGTGTGTGTGTGTGTGTGTGTGTGTGTGTGTGTGTGTGTGTGTGTACACACACACACACACATACGTTTTCATACCGTGGTGTCCTTGAAAGTGAAAACAGTTAGCCATTTCCAATGCCAATTTCCAAACTGTCAAAGTTGAGCTGCATCAACCATGAATACTAAACAATAACATCCACCTAATGATTTGCAAATGTTAAAATGCCTGGGGCAAGCTCCAAGGTAAGAATACCTAATCACAACATTGTAAAAAATGGCCCTTGTCAAAATACAAGGGTTTTGTGCGTCCTTGTATATGTGGGAGAGAGACAGTGTCAGCACATGTTCACTGGGGAGATGCCAAAGGCCACCACAGTGGTGGCCAGATCCCCCTAAAGTGGCATCTGAGACAAACGTCTAGTGACAAGGTGCTGCCCTTCCTGTGTCCCTAACTACAGCTGACAATAACATTGCACTGTGCTCCAAGGACAGAAACTTTGAGGGATGGAGAGAGCCACGGGGACAGAAATGGAAATATTCTGTGACAATGTGAAAAAGAGAAGAAAGAGAAGAAAGAATTGGGACATTGGGGCAACAAGAGCAACCAATAGAGTTGAGGAGAAGTTGGAGAAAAACTTTGGGTCGAGTGAGGTACTTTTCAAAGGCCTCTGGTTGTCTGCGCCTGCAGGCTCCTTTTCCCATTTCTCTCCTCTCTACTTCCGTCACTCTCTTCTCCGATGCTTATCAGTCTGTGATTACACCTGCTAACTTTAATTAGGAAACGTTAGAAGTAGGACACCTCTCTGCCTCCCACTCTCCACCTCTCTCTTCTCTGTGCTGCAGGTGTACGAAGACACTTCCAATAAGGTTGTCAGAACACTGGGCAGAACAGAAGCAGCATGTAAGAGACATCATGATAAATAGACAACACGGCGGGATAACAAACAAACGTTTCAGGTGTCAACATGAATTAACCATGAGCATTATTAACATACACGTACCTAAAGTGGTTTTATTTTGTCAGGGCACAAATGTAAACCCAAAAGACAGTGACAGCGACTTACAGTGGAGGGACTATATTTAAAGTGCTCATATTATACTCATTTTCAGGTTCATAATTGTGTTTTGGGGGTTGTACCAGAATAGTATTACATGGTTTCATTTTCAAAAAGCACCATATTTTTGTTGTACTGCACATTGCTGCAGCTCCTCTTTTCACCCTGTGTGTTGAGCTCTCTGTCTTAGCTACAGAGTGAGACATCTCACTTCTGTACCATCTTTGTTGGGAGTCGCACATGCTCAGTACCTAGGTAAGCACTGCTAGCTAGTCAGTTGCAGAGTATGAGGGCATGCTATGCTAGCAGCTAGGCGAGCATTATAACCAGTGTTGGGAGTAACGCGTTACAAAAGTAACGCAATTACAGTAATGTATTCCTTTTTGCTGTAACGCAGTAATATAACGCATTACTAATTAAATTTAGGTAATATTATACTCGTTACAATCTCAGTAACGTGAGTTACAATGCATTTTAACGCAAAATTTAGTGGTGCATTGGTTTTTTTAAGAATTCACCAACACCGCGACACATTTCTTCACAGGTAAAAAAAAAAGGCGTATTATTTTCCTGTCACTGTATTCGATGGTTGAGATGACTGCAGAGACAAATACATTTGCGAGATGGATATTATTTTCAGGAGTTATTACGCTGCGTTGAAGTGAGCTGTCCTGTTTCTGTTCCCGTGGTCAGAGCCAGAACCAGAGACGGTACGGACAGCATGTATGTCCCAACAGGTGACGGTACGTCAGCGGCTGACAGATATAAACATGTCGGGAATTAATGCTGAGGCTTGCTACACGTAAATATCATTGCATTTTATCAGCCGTGGAGAGTAACTATGCCTGTAGTGGAATGGCTTCGAATGACGACCAAAAGCGCTTGTCTTTTACTGTGACCATTTACTGTTCAATATGTTGCAGTTTTACAAACAAGAAAGTGAACAACTTCAGCCTGACAGACATGTTGCTTCTCAGTAAGCTAGCAAGAGTAGGCTACACAACAAACAACTTCTGTGTAGCTTACTTCAAAATAAAAGCACTTCCTGTGACGGTTCGCAGTAAAACTAAATTACTGTTAAATAAGGTTGTGTAGGCTACCTTTTCACTAATCAGCTGTAAATCAAGTACTGTAAATAATGATAATAGTGAGTTTTAATCACACTATAATTGAACATTTCCTTTAGAGTGTTTTAACCTAAACAACATGAATTTCTTATTCAAGTGCTATAAACAAACATTTTACAACAATGCCATACTTTTGAGTATTTTCATTTTCTCCTACTTGCCTATTATATGTTTTACTTATCTATTTTGTATAGCTTTAGTTACTTTGCATATTTATATTAATTATACAAAATATGAATAATCTATGATGTATTAAAGTGGATAAAGAGGAGACTTTATTGATCCGGTGGTGAAATTCACAAGCTAGCTGCCAAATCAAACATCCCCTGTTATTTTGGTGAAAGTAACTCAAAAGTAATCCAAAAGTAGTGTAACGCATTACAGTTCAGAGACAGTAATATTGTAATATAACTAATTACTCTCAAATGACAGTAACTAGTAATCTATAATGTATTACATTTTGGAAGTAACTTGCCCAACACTGATTATAACGTTCGTCACGGAAGTAAAGGCTGGACTATAATCGAGCTGTTTGGAGCAGTTTGTGAACAGTGTTTTCTGTTGGAGATGGTAAGTCCCTTTGGGGTGGACTTTGGGCTTTTTCACTTGGTAAACCTATAACATGCACAAAAAGATATATAACACAATAAAGGAAAGGGAAAAAGCCAAAAAGCATAATATGAGCACTTTAAGTATCGCCACAAACTCACTTCCTGCACAGTTTGCCATTTGTAAACTGCCAAATACTGAAATCATTCCTGCGTCATGTTTCACTAGACACCTAATCTTTTTATGGCTAACGTGTAAAAAGAAAAAGAAAAAGAAAATAGCTAGTAGTCAGTCACACACACAACCTATTGCTTTCAATTACAATGTTTACAGAACAGTTAGAGGAGAGGTGGTGAGGTAAGAAAGTTGTAATATTACACCTGACAGGAGCAGCCTGTCTTCATAGATAACACCCCAACCTTAGAGTGTCTCAGTCACGCCAAAGTCGCTGTTACAGGAGCATTTTTTTCCCCCTTTCCGGATGAAATTAATTCGACTGATGATACCCAAGGATGTAGAACTCCAGCACTAAATAAAATGCCTGCACAAGGTGTCCTATTGACATGTTCCACAGTAGGTAATCAGAGAGAAATGTTTCTTCATATATTAAATTCAGCACTCCACCTCTCTCTTCATTTAAACAGGATGGGAAAGGAAAGACATGCATTGTGCGCTGAGCACCATTATTGCTGGACTGTTGAGCTTCCTACTGAACCAACAAGTTGTATGAGAATGCACACAACTACTCCTGCAGCTATTGAACAGAAAGAAGGTGTGCCTGCACCTGCAGCACCTGCCATCTTTCAGAATGGCAAACATGTGCAGAGTATAGACATTCTGAAAATAAAAATTGGAGAATTGAACATGGCAAACTATCATCTGCATACAGGAAGTGTTTCCAATGGCAATGGCTAGTTTATTCTCATTAAGGTGGTTGCATTGAGCTTTTTTCTGATTTGATTTGGCTATTATTCTGATTATTAGTAGAATAAAGTAGGCTTGTTGCTCTCCTCTGATTCTTCCCTCACTTGACCCTCTGACCCTCAGCTCTCCTCTCCATGTCCCCACCCCCTAACCACACAACCAGACATCGTAGGTGGACTTCCTACAGGAAACCCAGGGGCGCCACAAGGGAGAATCTCCAGAGAGAAAGTCAAACAATGACACAGGGACTTCTCCTACTGACTCCAGCCCAATTTAGGCAATGAAGCCTGGAGGCTCGAGATTGAGATGAGGGTAGGTCAGCACGACAGGTTAAGACAAAAATGAAAACTAAGTGTTGGGTTAGTGTGGGAAATGTGTGAGTGTGTGTATGTGTCCACAGACTTCAAACATCCTTTAATCGTTGTGTAGGTGGATTTCAGGGCTGTCTCTCTTTGTTCCTGAGGGTGAGAGGTTTCCAGTGTCTACAGCCTTTCAAAATCCAAAGTGCAGTCAGTGTAAACACTGACTCACTCGATAAAACAATCAAAGGCTATTATACCCTTAACATTATAATGTAATGGAACATTATGCATGACAAGCCTCTTTTTTCAGACAAGTCACCTACACAATCTACAAAACTTGGGAGGACTTAAGTTTGAAGACACTGTGTTGCCGGTGGTACAAACTTTTTGCTTGCAATCACAGCGGCAGAAGTCCAACCTATTGAACTCTGGGTAGTGGCCTCATTTCATTGGCAGTGACTCAATCATAACATCTTATCTACAGACGTGCTGAGTCATGGAATTCAGCTGTGGCCAATTGCCAAGCAGCAGTGTTAGTTATGGCTGTCACTGATTGGTCAATCCCTGAGCACAACACTGAAAGGGCACATACCAGGAACACAGCCTGAAGCAGAAACTGGCAGCTTGCGTTTTACTTTACTCTCTCATTCTTGGAGCTTTTTTTTCTCCTCCAACTGACTACCTACTTTGTTGTGTCACTCCCTCACTGTTCCCAGTTTCTCCCCTCATGTTCCCTCTCTGCAGCTCTTCCAAATTACCATAGTCCATTGCCTTGTCCCTCTGTTGTGTAATTGTATCTGAAAGAGCAAAACAGGGCCGCTCACGTCCAGAGGTCACCATTCCTCTGTGGCTTACATCCTGGTCCTTCATCTCCATGGTCACCGTGCTTCCAAACACTGTCTTTTTTTCCCTTTTTCTTTGGGAAGAAATATGAAGGCTAGTTAAAATCTCAACAGAGCCCTATGGCCACCATTCAAACCATTAATCATATCTAAAGCCCTTACTTTCCACTAGGATTACCCATTAATAATGCATTTGTATTGGAAAAGCAATACCATAATAAGGTGGGCTTGGGATAGAGAGCAAATGCAATCTTTATTACTGATTGATTTCAATAAAAAAAAAATACTTTCAAACTTCTTGGGTGAACCATTTGTTATAATAGTGCTTATGCATAGGAATACTAGTAATATTTTCTCATCATGTTGTTCCCTTAAAATAAAAACTATAGGCACAACCACCATTGCTGGTTTGGGGTCAGTTCCCTCATACATAATTTGGCCATTCAGGATATGGCGTTCAACTGGCTCTAAAACAGAATAGGGGCAAACTACAGAGGCCTCTATATCAAACTGCCCCCATCTGCAAATCTGTAATGAGCATGGGAGCTGAAACAGTGGGGAGAGAAGGGAACCTCAGTTCAACTGAGGCAGGCACACTTTCTAATGGAAATTCAGATACAATCATCCCAGAATGCACTTCTCTCTGCCTAATAATCGGCCACTAGAACAAGGCATCCATTGAGAGGAAAGGGACTGTAATCTGGTCCACCAAACTCCAAAGCTGCCCGCTATAATTAGCTCCTTTCTCCATCAAACACAGGCTCACAAGCAAACTTCTCCTGTAATACAAGGGAGGGAAGAGATTTAGCGAGCGGCACATTTTCAGATGAGTGGGTATATTTTCTATCCTTGGCATATGGAGTCACCCTGCGTTGACAGGTATGCTAGCTGTGAAATCGGCAAACGAGTAAGAGGCCACCGTTTCATTTAGCTGCACAGTGGTTTGTGGAAATAAAAGCCTGGGTTGACATGGAAATAATATGGTATGGGTAACGTTTTTAAATTGAGTGATATTAGAAGCCAGAAACACAACATTCCTTATCAAAATAACTCACAGCTGGGCTTACTGATTTAGAACATGATTCACACTAAAGGGCTCAAGTACTTACGATTTTCCCATTTGATTACTGGTTTGGCGTTGAGAAGTCAAGTGAGGACTATTAGAATTAGACTTGATATAAAGAGAGTAGATATCCCTCTAATGTTTCTGTTACAAAGCATGCCAAACCCTGTGTTTATCTGTCCACATAATATGGGACAGAATCTCCCTTCCAGGGCCATCATCAAAGGATGTATCCGCATCTCTGGCCTACATCCTGACGAACAAAGCCTGCCCTCCTCTAATCCCAGGAACATGTTCTAGTCCAGGACTCACGACACGATCCGCAGCCCTGAGGCAGACAGACTGACAGACAGGGGTGAGCGGGTATGGTGGTAGCTAGCCTGCTGCCTGGGCAAATGGCACGGCTATTAGGGGAAGAAGAGGCTTCCTGAAGAGGTGTGACTGCACTGCAAAGGGCCCAATCAAGCAGAGAACAGAAGTGCTGACAGCTGCTAATGTATTTACCTGAGAGCAAAGAGACTGTCTTGCCGAGGAAAGCATGTGTATGCGCGTTTACTCCCTCCATGGTCATCCCAATAAGGCTGATTAAGATCAAAAGAGAGAGAAACTCAATAGCACAGCCAGCAAATGCTGGGTTATGAGTCAACTTATTTGCTTGGAAAGGACCATAAATCTACAACAGAACACCATATATCCAGTATCAAATGACAAAGTTCCTGTTTTGAAAATGTCCCCTCTATGTGGCAGTGACACAGCAGTGCAGGCCACAGCCCTACTGTGCATCTCCATGTTCAGGCCATATCACAAACCTACACAGACATTCCCCCACTTATGTTACTCTCTGAAGTCTTTCACAGTCGATCTTAAATCATTATTCCAGAGGCAGGTAGAAAGATCACTTTGGAAATGAAAATACTGACGTCCAGTTGAAGGACTCTGACAAAAAGGGAGTGGCTATAGCGGGGCAATGACCACTTTGCAGTGGCAGGGAGATTAAGCCGTGACACACTGATGACAAGTTCTGGCACAAAAAAATAGACGTATTGTAGTGTTAAGTGCTATCATTCGGGCACCTTAATCAGTCTTATCTGTACATCTTAGAAAATGGAGGGGTAGACATGCAGCATCTAGACAGTGAGGGTAAATATCCCCACCTGAGACATTTAGCCTGATTGTTGGAAAAATACACATACACTGTATATCCTGTTTTAGAAGATTTGAGTCATTTGTGTGACAGGTACAGTTAAACTGGAACTGAGCGGTTACATCCCAGCAGGGCGTATGCACATTATCTGACTGTGTCACCAGGAAGCCTTGTACATGTAGCTTTGTTGCAAAGTAAGTGGGATATTTAACAAGAGAGAAAACAATCCCTCATGACAAACATTTCTTATGTTTAAGATCTTATATCATGACCTAAACCTGATGAGGGCCACAGTTTGTGGCTACTTAAATGCTAAACATGCAGGCAGCTGCATTAGGCATTACAACTTCACAAAAGTTAATTTATAATTCACTTAAATGTTAAACCAGGAGATGATCAGAACATGAATAAATACACGAAACATGCAACATCAAACAGTTGCTTGACAGCATAGTCCAACCCAAACATCCTATACCCCCTCTACCAATTGAAAGTCCTTATTGCTCATTATATTCAAGGCATACAGGGGAGTTCCTCCAGGCCTTACAAGATCAATGCATTCCAGGTGTTGTTGTACAAACAATTTCAATGTTTGGACAAGATCCATTTTCATCACCCCTCCTCCTTTCTCCTCTGTGAACTTCCCATTTAAACATGCGCAGGGCAACTGTAACCTACATTAGAACATGTTTATGTTTTTATACACCTATGCATGGTCATTAGAATAATCATTAATATCAAAACGCACCAGCCCTCAGGGGGACTGGGGTTGACTCCCAGTTTCTTGTTATTTGCCGCACTTCAAATTAACCCAAGCTACAATGTAGGGAGGAGGTGAACGCCTTCAAATCTTCTTTTCAACATTGTTTCAAAATGATCTATTCACGTGTACATTTGGTGTAGAGGAAGAGTATCTAGTCTACATACCATAGCATTCCTCCCTCTCTCCAGCTCTCGTCCACTCCTTTCTTTCTCTCTGTGCTCCTCTGCAACTCACAGCCGGTGAAAGACTTAAAAAAAAAACAGACAAAAACACTTCCTACCAGCACTCACATTGATTATTTTCCGCTTATTTTTTGTTGTTGAATAAACGAATATCTGTCCAATGCTTCCCACATCAAGTGCTCGTTTTCATCAGACTGAAGTTTTCAGAAACGAGATGCATGTCTCTCCCTGTCTGTGGAGAGGGGAAAGAAAAAAACCAACTAAATTCTAGTTGAAATGCTGTTCAAACTCCAGTCTTCCCCCCCCCCGGCTGGAAACGAGGAGAAAAGGGGGAGGCGTTGTAAAAGCGCTGTTTCGGTGTGTGTTTTTTCCTTCTTGGTTCAGCCACCACGTTGTTTTGACCAATTATTATTTCCTTTGTTGTGTCAAAAATTTTAAAAAAAAAAGAGTCCGTCTGAAACGCGACCACAAGCTCTGCCTTCACTGACCAAAGCACCGCTTTTGAGTGTACAGCTCGTCCGAAACTGTTGTATTTTCCTTTCTAGCGTTAAGCCCCTTACAGGCTAAATGTGTGACGGTGTGTATAAGTCTATTTTTTTTCAGCTTCCCAATAATGGCGGACCTCCCGAATCCAGCATCTCCCTCCTATTCACTGAAGAGAGAGAGAGAGAGAGAGAGAGAGAGAGAGAGAGAGAGAGAGAGAGAGAGAGAGAGAGAGAGAGAGAGAGAGAGAGAGAGAGAGAGAGAGAGAGACTCGCCCAGCGGTTCATGGACACAATTACAACACATAGACCTACGCACACTGTTTATCGAGATTTTTTTTTTTATTTATTACTTATTACATATATTTGTAAACAACCAGTCATATGCAATACAATATGTTACATTAGCCAAAAATGTGGGAAGAAAACTTCTTTCTGGATCCCATATTCGTTTTTTTTTTCTTCTTTACTTTTTGGTAACATTAGTTTCACGTAAACATTTATTCAACCAAACAGATGTAAAATTATCAGCGGACAAATTGATTAACTTAAAATTAAAGCAATATCTCTAATAATGTCTAAACCATACTATATTCACAAATGTTTTTAAGAATTATCTAAAATGTGAGTAGGCTACTGCATTACTTCTACGTGACTATTTTCATTTTGTCACTTTACATTTATACTTGTACTACATTTCAGAAGAGCCTACTTATTTTTTATTGTTGTCTTCTCTTTGTTTTGTATTGTACCTTTGACAGCTGGAGCTACTCACTTTGATCAACATGTAGGCTACATTCAAAGCACATGTACAACTTACACAATATAATGCATTTGAATTAATTGGTGTATTCTTTTTTAATATGTAGAAAAAAAAACAGCATAAAGTACATTGTTGCCAGCCATCACATCTACATCACAATCTTTTTCCTTCATGTAGAACTGAATCATTTGCTTATTGTAAAGCATACAATAACAAAAAAGGAGGGAGAAGAAGAAAGGAGGAGGTAAAGGTAAAAATGGGGGAGACAAACCAACTGCCATTTTCCACCCACACACACACACACACACACACACACTATATATATATATATATTATCCACTTTGTCCATCTTGTAATAGATAATTTATCAGTCTTAAAGTCAGTCTTTCCATCTCATGGTTCTTAAAATATGCTGAGTATAGGTTAAAGTACCCAAGTGTGTATAACAGCCTAACATATGCCATATTCTGTTGTTTTACTCTTGATACTTTGTATCTCCTTCTTCAGTCAAAGTAACGGATTACTTTTATGTTTAATGTTTGAAGGTTTTATCTTGTGCCTACATCCAGTATGTTCTATTGTGACACTGTTTCCGAGCTACAGAAAAAAAGAATGTCTTCATGTCATCATGGTTGTAATTAATGAACTTAATTTTGGTCCATTTCCCCTCTTGGCCACATCACTTCCTTTCACAACTGATCTCCGATTCCCTGTACAAACTCCAACATTTCTCATTGTTTAAGAGATTTTAATGTTCCATGGCTACATAACCGGCAATAGATTTGTGGAGCATTCACCTGAGGACTCCTGCCTAAAACCGTATCGAGTAGCACAGAGGTAAAATATGTACTACCTTTCCTGAGAAAATCCATTATCTCAAAGGTTATAGTCCTAATTATATGTGGTGTGTGAAGTGTCCTTTGATGATTTCAGCCACTAAAAGCATTTAAGTTCCTAAGGTAGATTTTTTTCCCTCAGGTAGTCAAAGCATCTACTTCCACATACTTGGAGAAATATCTGCGATGTTGTACAAGTAGTGACAGCTCAAACAGATGTTTAGTGTCTTGCATTTGGAATTCTCCTCATCTCTGATAGCCCTTTCTTGAACATGCAAGTCCAATCTGTAATCTAAACTATGTCTGATATGTAACAAACAAATACGTAGGGCTGTAAAACCCAATGTATTGATTTTGAAATGTAATTTGACACTTTAGAGGATATTTAAGCCTGAGACACTACATACTGGAAACAATACGGACATACAGTGGGGAGAACAAGTATTTGATACACTGCCGATTTTGCAGGTTTTCCTACTTACAAAGCATGTAGAGGTCTGTAATTTTTATCATAGGTACACTTCAACTGTGAGAGACGGAATCTAAAACAAAAATCCAGAAAATCACATTGTATGATTTTTAAATAATTCATTTTCATTTGATTGCATGACATAAGTATTTGATCACCTACCAACCAGTAAGAATTCCGGCTCTCACAGACCTGTTAGTTTTTCTTTAAGAAGCCCTCCTGTTCTCCACTCATTACCTGTATTAACTGCACCTGTTTGAACCCGTTACCTGTATAAAAGACACATGTCCACACACTCAATCAAACAGACTCCAACCTCTCCACAATGGCCAAGACCAGCTGTGTAAGGACATCAGGGATAAAATTGTAGACCTGCACAAGGCTGGGATGGGCTACAGGACAATAGGCAAGCAGCTCGGTGAGAAGGCAACAACTGTTGGCGCAATTATTAGAAAATGGAAGAAGTTCAAGATGACTGTCAATCTCCCTCGGTCTGGGGATCCATGCAAGATCTCACCTCGTGGGGCATCAATGATCATGAGGAAGGTGAAGGATCAGCCCAGAACTTCACGGCAGGACTTGCTCAATGACCTGAAGAGAGCTGGGACCACAGTCTCAAAGAAAACCATTAGTAACGCACTACGCCGTCATGGATTAAAATCCTGCAGCGCACGCAAGGTCCCCCTGCTCAAGCAAGCACATGTTCAGGCCTGTCTGAAGTTTACCAATGACTATCTGGATGATCATGAGGAGGAATGGGAGAAGGTCATGTGGTCTGATGAGACAAAAATAGAGCTTTTTGGTCTAAACTCCACTCGCCGTGTTTGGTGGAAGAAGAAGGATGAGTACAACCCCAAGAACATCATCCCAACCGTGAAGCACGGAGGTGGAAACATTCTTTGGGGATGCTTTTCTGCAAAGGGGACAGGACGACTGCACCGTATTAAGGGAAGGATGGATGGGGCCATGTATTGTGAGATCTTGGCCAACAACCTCCTTCCCTCAGTAAGATCATTGAAGATGGGTCGTGGCTGGGTCTTCCAGCATGACAATGACCCGAAACACACAGCCAGGGCAACTAAGGAGTGGCTCCGTAAGAAGCATCTCAAGGTCCTGGAGTGGCCTAACCAGTCTCCAGACCTGAACCCAATAGAAAATCATTGGAGGGAGCTGAAAGTCCGTATTGCCCAGTGACAGCCCCGAAACCTGAAGGATCTGGAGAAGGTCTGTATGGAGGAGTGGGCCAAAATCCCTGCTGCAGTGTGTGCAAACCTGGTCAAGAACTACAGGAAACGTATGATCTCTGTAATTGCAAACAAAGGTTTCTGTACCAAATATTAAGTTCTGCTTTTCTAATGTATCAAATACTTATGTAATGCAATAAAATGCAAATTAATTACTTAAAAATCATACAATGTGATTTTCTGGATTTTTGTTGTAGATTCCGTCACTTACAGTTGAAGAGTACCTATGATAAAAATTACAGACTTCTACATGCAAGTGGGAAAACCTTCAAAATCAGCAGTGTATCAAATACTTGTTCTCCCCACTGTAGGTCAGTCAAGATAAAAGCTGTTACAATATTCAACCTCCTGGGCTGTTGAATAGCAGAACATAAGAAATAGTTATTTGTATAGAATTTCTATTATTCCTACGTGAGTTGTAAAATTATAATTTATAAACTTAAGTGCACTATGTTTGCCATGACAGTTTGAAATGTGACCCACCATTGAATACACAGCCAGGCAGGGTTCAAGGCCTACTGCCCTCCGTTTGAATAAGTCCACAAGCTTCTGACCAATCACATTAGTCACTGTGGTCTCAGCAATATTTGCATGACCCCAATCACACAGAGCAAGATTAGCAGGGGTCAAAGTTTCTGTTGAATAATCTGCCGATGTTTTACATCCCTCTCTCCTACCACTGTTTTTTCAACATGGGCCGGACCTAAAACTTTTGCTCATTTTAGCTATTAAATTATGACACATACAAGGTTATTTGTGTTATTTCATTCTTATATAAAGATTACCACGTGTTGTGCTTTTATTACCCTGGACACCTCAGAATCAAAACACAGCTGCAAACATTAACGACGAAAAAAACTCTACATTTATCGTTTACTCAGTGGTTGGTTTTCCCTTTCATTTTATCCGTTTATACATTTTCTTATCAACCTTCTCTGTATTTGCAGATGAAATATTCCTGGGTCCCAAGGGCAAGCACATTCCTTCACTCACAGTTGTGCAATCCCTGACAATCACAGTTCCCCCATCCCCCTCTGACTCCCTAAACGCCCAGAACGCGAGAGAGGCAAGCTGTCCAAGCTGTCTGGGCAATGTTCTGCAGTGAATGGCTGCCCAAACAGACTAGTAGCTAAACAAACTGTGAGTGTGTGACTCGGAGTCCTGACTCTGCAGAAAACAACCACAAATGGTTTAACCTCAAGAGGGTGGAAATATACACCGGGATTTCAACTTTTTTATTCTGTATTGTGTATGTAATATGGAGCTGTCACAAATGTTGTACACACACACACACACACACACACACGCACACACACGAAAAATTGCTAAAATACAATTTTTAAAAAGACGAAAACATTTGGTATAGTAAAAATACTCTCATTTGTTGATTGATGATACTGGACACTCTTGTAGTAGGCTATATTAAATGCAATGTAAATAAAATGTTTCATTGAAAACGTACGTGATAAGTCTGAGTGATGTTACGTGTCACATTACAATGTTTAAAATGTTTGTCATCGTTATCATTACTTAAAATCATAGTTTGTTTAAATTCGACTCATCCTACACATCAATCTGCTACAGAAAATCAGTAACGGCCCTTTTGCTTCTCATGTGATGCAAAGTATGACACAACAAGCGGCACCGCGGAAGGAGGCTGGTTGTTGTAGTGCCATAGGCTTCCATTGGCTCTAAATATGGCGACAAAAACTACATTCCCCTCCATGCAACGCAACTTGGCGTAGATTTGCACTTCCTGTTAGCTCGGGGAAGATAGCGGAGAAGCGGTCGAAGAAATTACTGATGTATTTATGTAAAATCGTAGCATAATTGTTCAGGAACGTGCTATTCTGGATCCTTTCAGGTCCATCTTTGGGAGACGACAATGGTAAATATCTCACAGTTGAACACTGTTCTATTTTTTTCTCATTATAGTAGCGTGTTACCGCTAGCCTGCTAGCATTTGATAGTTCGCTTGATAAGCCCTTCAATCATTCAAGAGAAAACGTTAGCTATCTAGCTAGTTCGTTAGCTAACTTACCATAGCAGGCTAAAGCCACAGATCTGAAGTCACCATGTTTTATCACAGAGACCGGCTACCACTTAGCTAACTCAAATAGATCGCCTGGCAATCATTTTGACTTTGTCTAAGGTCTTGCACAATCATGTTGTCAAAATGAATGGGTGTGGTTTGAGTTAGCTACTGCTAACTTACACGTTAGCTCAAGCTAAACCTTCCAGTATTTTTCAAGGTACAGTTAAATAATTGTAGAGAAATACTGCTAGGCATTCAGATATAGCTACAACTAGATATTAATAACAACGTAGGGATTTAAGGGAGGGGGTGGTAGCTAAGCCATGTCGGGTTTATTTTTCATTTATTTATATATATATAATTTGTATAACGTCTGTCACTGTTTCTATTTGTATGATGTCTGTCGCTGTTTTTGTTATGATCATTCTTAAAGGAACATGTAAATGCCATGCAAACTTCATTGTTGAATAAAAATGTTTTAACAATAAACATATTTGAAACGGTATTAATAACTAACGTTCAATTGTAAACGAGTGACAGTCGTGTCTGATCTATGAATTATCTGTTTCAAGTCAAGTGACGTATTCAGTACAGTATTTCTGCTGTAATCCCATTTCTCTCTCTCTTTTTTTTTAATAATTTTATCACATAGATCCGCTTCATCCTCATCCAAAACCGAGCAGGGAAGACACGACTGGCCAAGTGGTACATGCAGTTTGATGATGATGAGAAACAGAAGTTGATTGAGGAAGTGCATGCTGTGGTAACTGTAAGGGATGCCAAGCACACCAATTTTGTGGAGGTATGGGATTAGTCAGTATCATATGTATGCATGCATGGATCTTTTTTTCTGGGTGGTTCTGTGACAGGCCCCAATATGTTTCTTTGTTCAGTTGAACCAGAACTTTCTTTTCTCAATCCTATTAAGCACCGCATTATAATGACTGAAACCACACTGTCTCTAAAAGGAAAAATAACTGGGTGACTCAAGTGCCCCACATTATAAGCATTTTCTACTAGCTACCTTAACAAGTCCATTTTCAGAATTTCTGAGGCAATTTGAAAAAAAAAATCCTTTTAACCAATGGGTGGGATTCTAGAGAAATACCCTACCAAAAGAAAACAAATCCTGTTCTGCTGATCAGTTTAATTATAGCTTTTGTTCCAAAGTTATTAGAAATACACTGGGTGTGTTTTACCTTAAAGCCTGGAAGCTTAAATCCAAGCAAAGCTGCTGCTGTTGTCATAATATGAGAGACACAATTGTTAAGAGGCTCTATCTGTGTTGTTCTCACAGTTCAGGAACTTCAAGATCATTTACCGACGTTATGCTGGTCTGTACTTCTGTATTTGTGTGGACGTGACTGATAACAACTTGGCATACCTCGAGGGAATCCATAACTTTGTAGAGGTAACTGACACACACAACACATGATATATGGAATTAGTAAGTGAACTATGATGATTTACTTCTCATGGTCTGATTGGTTTCAGGAATGTCTGTTAATGATTTCCTTAAAAGATTTCCCCCTCCTCTACTGTCTTGCAGCTCCTTAATATCAAACCTGCATTCTTGTGGGTAGTATGGACTGCAGTGTATTATCTAAATGGCTGTGATAAATAGCACATACAGTTTCATCTTCAACAGAATATGGATTATCAGATAGTTGCAAAGACAACACATGAGTCACAGTTTAGCGTTCAGTACAAATTCATAGAATCAAATTAATTTTATATTATGCCCAGGGTGTGTCATTATTGACTTTGAGCAGTGTTAGATAATGCTAGGTCAAGTGATGCTGGAAATAAGCCTTCAGCAATAAAATAACAAATTGATCACTAATTACAAACCGAGTCTGATAGCAGATGACTGCACAGGCATTGCACAAACACTGAAATGGCTATGGCAATGATTTAGGAGCTAATACTTTTATAATGTGCAAGCATTTTGGTCTGATAAAAACTTTGCAGTTTCTTAATGTCTGTGCCAGCTACTGTATGACCTCCTTTGGCACAGTGGCCCCCGACAGTGCTCAAGTTGGCCCATAAAGTGCTACTGCAGCAAAAACCGCAAACTAAATGCATTTCAGTATTTTGTGCTACTCATTATTACAAATTTTGCTGGACAGCAGATCGACCAATCATTAAATCTGCTTCTGGGTGTTTTTCTAAGTACTTGATTTTGCTTAATTAAAACTGGTTTTCAAAAGTCTGTTCATCAGTGTATGGCAATAAACCAAGATTAGTCATAGTATATTTAATTGTGAAAGTATTTCATTTAATTGTGTATTTCAGTTCATAAATTAAACTTTTTCTTCAAACGGTAACCTACTTAAAGTGTAAATGGAGATTAATCAGAGAGTTAACCAGTCAAGCTACTTTCACAAGTATATTCAGGGAGAAAACTTTTTCATAATGTATTATCTTGTATTAAACATTTACAACAAACAAACAAATTAAAGTTGGATGGCATGTAACAAAGGTCCTGGCCCATATTCTTACACAGGGCATTTGATTTGTTTCCGTATTGAACTCAGTCACAAGGCTATATATGTTGAGTCGTAGGAACATTGGTGCCATGACCTATGACAATGTGGTTTTGATGAAAAATGAGAATTCCAGTGCTCCATTTTAAGAGCTGTGACCTGGAACGCGGGACACATCAATTTAATTAGGCATACTTTAGATGAAAACCGGCTTCTTACCATAAAGTGGATGCTGCTGCTACTACAGTGTCACTTATTTCTGCACTAATGCATCACATTAAGACTATTAACCATCCATCTTTGTGTCTTCTCACAGTCGACTATTTGGTTATCTCCTGGCTGCCATTTGATAGAATTTAAAGGTTTGAATTTTTTACTCTAAGGTGCTGAATGAGTATTTCCACAACGTGTGTGAATTGGACCTTGTGTTCAACTTCTACAAGGTAAGGACATTGCAAGGCTATTCTTGCTTTTGATATTTTTGTGTGTGTGAGAGAGAGAGAGAGAGAGAGAGAGAGAGAGAGAGAGAGAGAGAGAGAGAGAGAGAGAGAGAGAGAGAGAGAGAGATGGAGAGAGAGAGAGAGAGAGAGAGAGAGAGAGAGAGAGAGAGAGAGAGAGAGAGAGAGAGAGAGAGAGAGAGAGAGAGAGAGAGAGAGAGAGAGAGAGAGAGAGAGAGAGAGAGAGAGAGAGAGAGAGAGACTCATAAGTATGCATACCCATGGTCAAGTTGACTAAAAAGAGGAATAAAAAAAAAAATCTTTTGGAAATTGATCTTAATGCTTTATTTAAAAAAAGAGGAAAAATCCAACCTTTTAAGGACACCAATTTTCTTTGTGAATTAATAATGTATTGTAAATAAATAAATGTTCTTCCTTAAAATACAGGGGCCATAATTATACATACCCCTATGTTAAATTCCCATAGAGGAAGGCAGATTTTTATTTTTAAAGGCCAGTTATTTCATGGATCCAGGATACTATGCATCCTGATAAAGTTCCCTTGGCCTTTGGAATTAAAATAGCTCCACATCATCACATACCCTTCACCATACCTAGAGATTGGCATGGTTTTATTTCAGTTAGCCTAATAGCTGGTTTGATTTGCATTGATATGGATCTTATCTCAGTTAGCTATTAGGCTAACTGAAATAAAACCATGCCAATGGTGCTTACGAGCAGCACTGTATATAATATTCACACCCTTAGCAGTTATTCAGTAAGATTCTTTTAAATCATTTTAATGAGGGATGGATACTTTTGATAGACGGAAATGAATCCCAACAAGCACCTCTGAACTCCACAACTGCTGCTAGTGTTCTTACTAATTACTTTGTGTCTTAACATCCTCCCACATGCTTAACGTGTTACACTCAGAAAACGACAAATAAGACCGTGTAAGGGACTTCCAATTTCATCCACTATGTACTGCTAGCCTGGTCCTACCAGAAAGAAAGATTTCAACGGAGAAAACCCGCGAATATACCGCAAACCCAGACGATGTACTGAAGGAGAATGAGGCCCCGTTTACACAAAGGGAAGACGCAGATATTTTCCTGTGGTTTGGCCTCTCATTTACACGAAAACCCCGTTTTTAATCACAGAAAATGATTATTTCTAAAAACTCCGGCCAAAGTGGAGATTTTGGAAAACTTTGTTTTCACGTTTGCATGTAATCTGAGACAAACGGAGGTTTAGGCAGCCGAGAGAGAGAAAGAGGAAGTGATTCGTTGCTGTTGTTGCTATTTTCAGGATTGTGATTGGCTAACATGGGCTTGAGCTTCTTGTTACAGTGCCACCTACAGGTGTGGCGTGCTCTTAACGACATTGACAGCATATATACACGGGTACATGTAAACGAACACTTTTCTGAAAATGTAGAGGTTCTAAATGTCCGTTTATGAAAATAGCCGGCCACATGTAGTTGAAAATTGAGCGGAAGTACGTAGGAGGGCGGAGCCAGACTAATGTACTGCTTGCTGCTCCTAGGACAAAATGATCTCACAAGGTCAGCCACTCACTTCTCTCAGGTGTGTGGCATTTAGGCATTCAGCAGTTATTTTAACATGTTGATGGTACGGATGTGGAGTTGAGTAATGACCAGGGCTTAGATGATGACTTGTCAGTGTATAGAACCATTTTCCAGGAAACCCAAACCTTTCGTGTGTAAGGAAGAAGCTAATGTCTCTTTGGTTTCCAGTCCAACAACTACTACACGTGGTTTGTGGAATTTGTAGTCCTATTTTAATCCGGAATCCTTTCCGCCCTCTAATGCACTTTGTCTCCCCTTACAAGGTGTACACGGTGGTGGACGAGATGTTCCTGGCGGGAGAGATCAGGGAGACCAGTCAGACCAAGGTCCTTAAGCAGCTGCTCATGCTCCAGTCGCTCGAGTAGAATGCAGACGACCATCCTTCCTACCGGCCCACTAATCTGCTGCCCTGCCCCTGGTACCTACACCGACCTACTCCCTGTTCCCGTCACTTCTGGAATTAATTTTCCTGCCTCTACGAAGCAGACTTCACTTCTTACAGAACTTCAGGCGGGGGTGTTTTTAGAAATAAAAATAAAAAATACACAATATTGTTTACATATGGATATATAATATGGACGTTCAGTTAACCTGTTTGTCACAGCAGTCTATATGTTGCAATATTCTGTTTGTTGTACTTCTAATGAAGTCTCCTAGTATAAAAAGGCTGTACATTTCAACATGTTAACATTTCATCGTGTTAACATTACATATACCGCCTAAGTTACAATCAACTTCATATTCTGTTCACTTTTTCCCAAAGCCAGAGGCTGCAGAAATGAGTTATTTCATGAAGTACCCAGTTAGTCTTGGCATTTCTCTCTGTGAGGTGTGGAAACACTGATGCAGATCCACCAGTGTGACACTGCTCTCTCCTGCCGCCCTCCTCCTATCCTCCCTTCATTAACCTCAACTTTCATTTAATGGCACTACTGTAACTAACAAGCACCATGTATGAAGAGTGACTGCCTTCAACAGCTTTGCAGCCATTTCTACAAATCCTTGTAAAGAAAGACCTTGCTAGTGATGGCTGTATTGTCACACCCTCTGCTCATTTTGTATCTGGATCACAGTACAAGCAAACTACAACTAGAAAGCCCTTTAGAGCAATTGACCCACCACGGAAAGTTCATAATTGAATGGAGTGTACTTAGGATGAGTGCCATTTTGACAGTGTGTTATGGCAACCTGTGCCGTGTCAGACATCCTCATGGCTGATGATGGTAAACAAGTGTCGGGTTATGTTAGCTCAGATAGCTGCACTCCGGATAATAATTTCTATTGCATTTCACGATCTAGATGACTTAATGAAATCATTTACATTAAATGGTGCTTGTTGGTCACACTTAAAACACTTAAAACACAAATGCACTCAGACGGAAAAAAAAATACCTGGACGTAGATAGTATATTTGACATAAAGCAGTACTGTGAAGTTTGCTTCGTATGGCGTGTACATACAGTATCTTGGAGTATGTTGAATATTGTGAAATTAACACATGCATTCCAGAAAGAGTGGTTCTCGGTCTGAGGAGTATTTACTTGTGTAAGATCCATAAATTCCTTTGCCATTGCGTAAAATATATTGGCTTTTAAATTCCTCCTTCAAGCCTTATGAACTTTGACAAAAAAAAAATCCACTTTTATTAATTTCCATTTGCTGGACTTTAATGTTTATGAAATTACTTGTCATACTCTAATTTTAACCATATCTAGTCACAAAGGTGGTTTCAAATGTTACTGTTGAACTTTTTTGTTTTTTAAATGATTGGCAATTGTGAAATATGTACTGCTTCCGTTCTTGTCCACGTGTATTTGTTGATGGAAGATGTGTTTGTATGTATTACTGTCTCCCAGTTCAACAACCCACATTAACACATCCCATTATATGTAAATAATAAAATAACGTGATACATGAATATCAACCGTTTCTGCTTCTAATGGATTAATCTCTATGGAAAAGGCAAATTTATTGAAATTAGATTGATATTCTCCCATCAAGACTTAAGGCTAATTTATACTTCTGCGTAAAATCTATGCTGTTGCTACGCACATAGGTACGTGAAGACACAAACCTACGCCATAGCCTGACGTGCACCTCTCGAAAAATTTAACTACACGTCGCTCGGCCGTGGCTTTGTAGCGTTGCATTTCCCCCGACTCATTTCCTCGGTCTCCTTCTCCATAAACAACATGAACTCAAGGAGAGGGTTAACTTCTCCTGCTCCAGATTTCCCACCGTGGTCAGAAAGAACAGGGGAGACACTTTGTTTCTCTCACTATGACTCTAGAGTTGCTACTCGCTCCGAAGCTAATTGCAGTCAATCTCTCAGTGATCCCTCGCTCGACGCACACACCTGCACACAAGTATAAACATCAGGCCACTTACGTGAGCTACGGTGGTAGCTCTGTGTAGAGCCTCCGCAGAACCATATAACAGCCTTTGTCTTAAAATACGTAGTTAATTTCCCAAAAAATCCTGGTAATACATATTCTCCCTTAATATATTTGTTGGCTCAAGACTAAAAGAAAACCCATGAGATGACCTGTAGGTGCCAATAGTCTTAAATACAGGAAATTGAGATTTTTCTATCCAATATTTTAGCACCATCTAGTGGTAAAACATCAGTAAACCACAGTAAATGATGCAATTTGATTTTGAGGTCATCCTGACAGCCTATCTAGAATCAATAACTCAGTCAATATATCCACTCCAGCTACATTAAACCACTCTAGCCGTTACTCCATCGACCCAAGAACATAAATCCAGACAATTGGACACAGACGGCATTTACTCTTCATCTTATGGGTCCTTTGATATCCTAACCTCACTCTGACTGCCTATGAAAGAAATGACTCCACTGAAGAATGAAATATGAGGAAAATGAATCATGTACTTGGACTCTATTGTTAAATTTCACGCTCTGTTAAGTCAGCTGCCTATACACCTGATGTGTAATAAGTTATTGCTCACAGGAGAGTTAAAAAAAAGTAGTAAGATTTACCTATATTCAGGATCGGATGTACTTTCACTCCCTTGGGCAACAAACTAAGCTCTTTAACAGGAACCTATAGTCACTTCGAGACAACACACAGATATCAACATTACCATCCAGGAGACGGGAGGATTAACTGAAAAAACAAGCAGTTTACTGGGAATTGCATATTCATTACAATCAATGAGCAACACTCACCCTAAATAGACAATCTTATTTACAGTATAGGTTACTTGAGATGTACAGTAGTATTTTGGGTTGATTATATGACAGTTACTAAGCAACAACTGAGTTGGATTGCGTTCACCACATGATTGAATCTAGACAGGAAGTGAAAAAATGATGCTCTTATGGCTCTCTCTATTTTGATGACTGCTTATTATGAACTGTACAATACAGATGAATGCAAGCTGACTGGTTCAACAGCATTCAACCATTTAAAAAGGACTTGATAACTGAATATAAATGACAACTTGTGAATATGAGTGATCAGAGCTGCTGCTGACGGACTCCTACAGCTCAGGAAGTGAACATATTTCATCACTACCTCCACGTCAGCAGCGGGCAATAAACAAACAGAAGCTCAGACAGCAGCAGTTCTCACTGCTACAGCAGCCTTGTCTCACGTCAGCATAAACAAGGAAATCAAATGAAGAATCTCAGTTGTTATTTAGTAAGAAATGATAACATCTACAATTGAAATCTTTATTACAGTATACCGTTCAAGTAAAATAAAATGTACAATTCTATAGTTGCAGCATATATAAACATAACAAAACATCAAAATTCAAACGTAAAAGTGCACTTGCAGAAGTAGACAAACTATCACACAATGCCAATATTTTATGAAAACTAATAAAAACCTTTGACCATCAATCTCTTGATATTCTTTACTATCTCATGTCTGCACACCATCTTTTTCCATTCAGTGTGCTGGCTCACCTAAAACGCATATGGTTTGTATGGGATATGCTAACACTGGAGGATAAGTTTGTTTTGATCTCCTCTTGGCTGGGTCAGTATGATCTGCTCTCAGTGGTTCAGACAGAAGCAGTGCCTTTGACTCAACAGTGGGGCGGGATGTTTTTAACTTATTAACTCGCAACTTCATTCTCCTGCCGCAGCACCACAAGAGGAAACCATGTTTTAGTGGAAATTCCCTGATTCTCTCACAGGGTCTGTTGTAAGGAGAAAACATCTGGGTCGGCTCGGCTAACTCAAAGACATTTTGTAGCAGAGTAGAGCTGCTTGATAAGGAGACGTGAAAACTACCTCAAAAAAAGTTTAAAAACAGCATCCTGACTTTTATCAAGGCGCACTTACAACCATTGCTTGATTAAACAGTGTCAAGCCTCTATGAGATAACCGAGTGGGCAGCATGAAAGTTTCCCCAAACATGGCACTGAGGCAAACCAACTGTGGCTTCCTGTGACGTCCCTTACACAGAATGTGCAATTTGAATTAAAAGGAGGTCAAAAACAAATGGAGAAAAAAGCCCAGCAGGAGGAGTCAAAAGGCAGTGTTAGTGTTGCAAAGATTGATGACCCTTTCTTAACTTTCCACTGCGATAGGACCAGAGACACTGGGACTTTACCATAGGCTAAAGTCTGATGATGCAGACTTTGGGAACTTTGGAGTAAAATTAAGAGCTAAATCTCTTTTTGTGTGTGCTTTAAACCTGACCCACAGGCTCATCTATGTGGAGTGATGGGACCGTTCCCTTTGACTGTTTAGAGACATGGTGACGAGGAATAATATACTGTAGCTCCACAATATCAAGTACTGTATATTACTAAGGCCAACACTCTATGTCATAATAGTGCATTTGAATGCGAACCAAAAATTTTAATTACTCAACGTAACACACACCTCAGAGTGGGTAAAACAACTAGGCTCTACATTTGGGCCTGTATGACTTTAAAAAATCTTAACAAATAATGGATAATAAAAAGCTTGCCTTTATGAATATGAAAACTTAAAAGCGCTGACCAAACTAATCATGAAATTCCTTTCCTGATAGGTTGAACAATCATTATGCACAAAATAGTTTAGCAATAATAATAACTTACAAACAATGATGTGCAAACATAGAAAGCATATAGGTGTTATTCAAATCAAAATGAAAAGCTCAGAGATAAAAACAACAATAGGGCAGCCCATACACACAACCCTTGACTCGTCCCTGTCTGGTAAGTCACTGAGAAACCATTTTTTAAAGGTGAAGATTCCTCTTCTTTATGATCCCAGCGTGTTAACTCTGAGGGGTGTCCCTGCCCAGACACAGGGGCAAAGCTGACCCCCCTCAGGTTAGAAGTACAGAGTCTTACCAGAGGTCAGGGGTCAGGGGTTGCAGTGATCTCCATGACCACTCATCCTGGTGATCCAAGGTGTGTGAGACTGCAGAGAGAAGGGTCCCACACACCAAAAAACACCTGGAGCCGGAGGAGAGAAAGGAGACGGGAAGGTGATCACTGACATGCTCTTATCTTTACTGATTTTTTTTTTTTTTAAAGAGAGAGGAGGTAAAGTTTCTTATTTAAAAAGGAGAATTCCGGTCGATTTCAACACGTAGCTCTGTTGTTTGTAAATTTGGAGTGCTGTCAGTAGCGAGAAAAAAGAAAAAAATCGGTGCTGCCTACACCATGTTATCCTCCTGCTACAGTTTGCACCCAGGAGGCTGAAACAGGGCAAGTTTTAAACGTGCTTTTAGCCTCTTAACATGTTCGAAATGTCATTACAAGTGCCTACCCATGTGCAGTGATTCCTTCCGAGTGAACACAGTGAATCTGACTGCAGTAGATGGGAACGAAATGCATAAAAGTTGTGCTAATTCAGCTCTGTTTAGTTCCGGTGTTGAGACAGCAAGCCGAGTGCTTAGGGACCGTCTACAAACTACAACACTGTGAAAAGAGATAAAAAAATATTTTCAAAAATAGGCATTTGCTTATTTTTTAAAGGTAAGTGCTGTAGTACAACTAGCAGGAGACAAGTTATAATTGAGGTAAGTTTGGAGACACTACCTTATTTAATCATTAAATTAATAAATATTTTTGTTGTATCTCTTTTCAGTGTTGTAGTTTGTGTCCCTATGCACTCGTCAGGCCGTCTCAACACCGGAACTAAACAGAGCTGAATTAGCAGAACTTTCATGCATTTTTTTCACATCTACTGCAGTCAGATTCAGATTCTGTGCTCACGCAGAAGGAATTTCGAACATGTTAAGATTCTAAAAGCACGTTTAAAATTTGCCGTGTTATCCTCCTGCAAACTGTAGCAGGAGGATAACACGGTGTAGGCAGCACCGATTGTTTTCGTTTTTCTCACTACTGACAGCACTCCAAATTTACAAACAACAGAGCTGCGTGTTGAAATCGACCGAAATTCTAGCCTGGCTCTGCCCTCCTACTTACTTCCGCTCAATTTTCATTTCCCTTCAGTACTCCGTCTGGGTTTGCGGGGTTTTCTTAGGTTTTCTCCGGTCAAATATTTGTAAGTCCAATCAGCGAACAGAGGGAGTGGCATGGAACGATGACGTTGAGGATGCGCCCTAGAAAGATGCGAGCGAAGCCATTCCGGTCCGTTGTGGCAACGCTGCCGAATATCCAGAAGTTTAAGCCCGAGCAAGAACAATCTTTGCTGAGTTGTGTTTGTGGCCATGATGTTGTGACCCTCCTCCCCACGGGGTTCGGGAAAAGTTTGATTTTCCAGCTCGCTCCGTTAGTGGTGAAGGAGTTGGCTAAGGCTAACGCTAGCGATGCTAATGCTAAATATAAACCGATAGTTGGTGTCGGTCTCCCCTCTTGTTGCACATGCGCATGACATACGTCATGACCAAATGTTAGTGATTGGTTATGGCAGAACCAGAGTGGCTCTGGGCAGATCCAATAGTTTTAAACTTCAACAGAGTACCCGCCTTCAAGGAAGTTAACACTTGTCAATGGAGAGAGGCCAGACTCTCTGTACAAATGAAATGTACAAGAGTCTGGTAGGACCAGGCTACCGAAATTCTCCTTTAAAAGTACCACCAGTCTGGCGGCCTCTAGCTCACCCAGTAAGAGCGTGCGTCCTGCAGCGGCGTTGGTTCGAATCCGACCTACTGCCCTTTGCTGTGTGTCATCCCCCATCTCTCTCCCCCTTTCATGTCTATCCACTTTCACTCTATAATAAAGGGCAAAAGCCCCCAAAAAATAATCTAAAAAAAAAAAAAAAAAAAAAAAGTACCACCAGTCTGAGTTGATGACATGCCACTGACCTGTAGAGGGCGTCCTGTCTGTGTGGGCCTGTGGGCTGAGGCGAGGATGGAGCCCCGATCCCTAGCAATTACACTGCTGCTTATTCTGTGTGGTGGTGGTGCCTCTCGGCTGCCGCAGCTGCCTCAACGAAGCATCTCCATACTGGATACCTGAACCCATCCTCTCCGGGTCCAACTCACCTTTGAAATGAACCGTGATGAGAAATGTCAGCGATGCAGACATACCGGTATGTATAGCAGTCCTTCCAGAAAAATGCTGAGTTTTTTTGTGATTGTCGCGGGCAAAAATCCTTGATTATGCGGCACGTTTTCTTAAAAGAATGCAATGGAATATGCGGGATATTTATGCAATGAAATTGCGGGAACTTACATCATGGCTTCATTGCGGGGTTTGCAGCTTTTCGATGATGTTCACGTCACGTAATTACGTCACTTCCTAATGTTCCCATGGCAACAGGGGAAAATGGCTGCTCTTGTGTGAAGTAAATGCAACATTTTTCAACTTTCTACTAAGAAATATGTGACTTTTTTTGCAATGAAAATGCGGGGATTATGAAATCTTGCAAGCCCTGCATATTTTGCGCGGAAATCGGCAATTTATGCGGCGAAAGTGCGGCGTATTTGAAAAAAATGAGGCCCCCGCATAAATATGCAGACTTTGGCTGATTATGCATTGAATTATGCGATCGCATAATCACGTTTTTCTGGAGGGACTGGTATAGTAAGACTAAAGGCAGATCCACGGGCTTCATGGACTCTAGCAGATCTACAAGTGATCACGTGATAAATGAGCAGTGTACCTGAATCTATCTTGTTGAGGATGATGCGAGCGCACTTCAGGAAACCCTCCTCGACATTCTCCCCTGTCAGAGCACTGGTCTCCAGGAAAATCAGCTCTACATAGGTAAAACAAACCAAAAAAAGAAGCACACATTCAAGGTGGAGGAAAAAAGGAAAGTTTGAAAAAGACAGAGAGGGAAACAGAAGACAGGATGGGGTGGCACAAATTATGGAAAGGAAGCGTACAGATGAATACAGACAAAAAGGATAATAAAAGGAGATAGAGACTTGAAAAGTGAGATCATCAGTTACCATTCTCCTGAGCAAAGCGTGACGCTTCCAGGAAGGTCACCTCTCTGTCTGCTTCAAGGTCTTTCTTGTTGCCACACAGGATAATAACAATGTTGGGGCTCGCCAGAGTCCGTGCATCTGTCAGCCAGTTGGTTAGGGCGTTGTATGTCTCCCGACTGTAAGACAGGACAGGACAGATGGACACATAGTGTGGCACAATGGTTTATTGTTAGGTGTAAAAGATTGCGCTGTAACATGTTAAGCTCAAATGATTTTCAGTGTCTGCATCACCTCAAGGGTCCAAGAAACATACACATTTTGTATATGTGGTACTTTAAAGCACTCTTAACTTTGTGTTGCAAGTAATGCATTCCCAATTTCATTTCAATTTTGAATTTACTTCTGTTCTCAAATATGCATGTATAACTTTCCTTGCTCAAACAGTAGCCTCTTCCTTTATAGAAACGGCTTTATATATGAAAACTTACTAGCTGCAGGTTATTTCCATTCAAGGACAAAATACTTTGTACCAGCTGCCCAGATCATAAGTAGCAGTATCTCAGATATATCACAAGGACCATGTCCTCAAAGGGTTACTGTGTGCAAAATATAAAGTGAAGAATTGTTCAGTGTTATAGGACACCACCATCTTTTTATCAAATAGAATGTGTCTAACTTGCCAAACCAATCAAAATGTTAAATGTCTGGGTGGATTTTATTCTGTCTTTGTGCTTCCCCCTCCCCTCGTACTATTCAGGGCAAGTTACCAAGTAACTAGTAAGTCAAAAAAGTATCAAACGTATGGCGTCTGAAACTAGTCTGTTTCCCTGCTCAGCTCACTAGATTAATGATTACGTAGAGCGGTCTGTTGGGCAGCGAAGATAGTCACAGGACTTTCATGGAAACTTCTGTGGGTTGATGCCACTGCTCACCATGGAGACAGGCCCCTGGTGTTCATGGTAACATTAGGCCAGTGAGGTGAGCAGAAGGGTGTGGGTCAGCGGAATGATGTTTAACAGCTGCTTTCACAAACAGCCAAAGACTGACGTCACTCCTCATCCACATGCTGCTGCAATTGGATTCACATGCTCTCTCTTTTTGTGTCCATCTTCCTGCTAACCTTTTCACCTGTGAGAAGTGATAAATGTCTCCATCGCCCACTCACTCCCTTGTTTTTCATCTCCTCGTCCTCCTCCTCATGCAACCCCCACCCCCCCTGCAGTTTTCTCCCTCCACTTTCCCTGTTTTTTTTCCCCTCAGGTGACACTTTCTGTGACGGACTTCTGCTTCCCCGACTGATGCTGCCTGCCAGAGTGCATGCCTGTATGTTACAGCTCCTGCCACTCTGCGCTCCATCTCTCCCTCCACAAAAGCACATCCATTCTTACTAAAACAAACTGTATTACATTCCGGTCTCTCTGCATTACTGTCCTCACTCCATCTTGATTTCACAACCCCTCTATCGCTACACAAAGCTTATGAAATCCAAGCCTGTGAGTGGGTTCTGGTATTCATATTTCACTGTGTGGGTCCCAGTACATAGTCATCTAATTGTCTAATTGCACAATTTCTGGAGGTGGTATAAACACGCTATAGTGTTTTTTGTTTTGTTTTTGTTTTTACACCTCACAGACTGAAAACAACAATAAAAGGTGGTCATACAAATAAAGTGAGTAAAATGAAGTACTAGTTTCATGGGTCAGTTCATTTAAATTTCAAGTCCAGCCAGATCCAATTTCAACGGATCAAAATGACATTGCTGTGCTATGTCTAACCATGATGTTGTGTTTTCGGGGTAGTTTTTATTGATTATTTTGGGAGACATTTGGGCGACAGGCAGGTAAATGGAAGTAATGTGCTTGTGTCTATATCCCAAAATATGGAGAACATTATTTGTAAATGTTCATTCTGTTAGACAAGTTTGCAGCAGAATTAATTTGTGGAAAGGTAGAAGGACAGTAAGTGCAGGGATTGTTTTACCTGGTAATATCATAGACGAGAAGCGCGCCAGCTGCTCCTCTGTAGTAGCTGCGTGTAACAGAACTGTGGAGAGAACGCAGGGGGAAAAAAAAAAAATGTATTCACAGTATCAATCAGCTGGTGAAAGTTGGCTGGGGAAGGTTAATAAGAAACTGCCTCTGGCTTTTAACTATTATTTTTAGTCAAACACTTAGTTTTTAGTCCAGTGGAGCCGCTCAGAGACTGCGACATCTCCACATGCGACTGTGGGTAACCGTTTGAAACTGGATGTTGCCCAAAGACAGCATGCCTGCTCAGTAATTCATGTTAACCTTGTATTTCTAAAAATGTTTGCCAAACCCGGAGCAGGAAATATTGTAGACCGTTACCGGAATCGCTCCTGCCCAGCAGTGTCCCAGATCTGCAGTTTGACTGTCTTTCCACCAACATTGACCACTCTGGAACCAAACTCCACGCCGATGGTGTGGTTGGAGTCCTGTTTAACTGCAACAGGAAGGCAAAGAGAAGAGGTAGAGTGAAAAGGGGCGAGAACATGAGGTAATAGCACAGCAGAACAACTAACTTCAGCACGGTTCTGCCATTATGTTTTTTTGTTTTTCCTGGCAAAATGATATGTGCTGCTTAAAGAGACACTTTCAACTCCACTCCCAAAATCTTTCCTCTAATCTATAATATGCTGGTGTGTTGAAAAGACCTTAATCTGTTATCTTCCAACGCCTCACATCCACATTAGAGACAGCGGGAATCTAGATGAGATTAACACGGTCAACCTGCCCTCCCTTTCTCTCTCCAGTGACAGCACAGGGACTTAACAGGGTTTAATCAAATGAATACAAGCACGTGTGTGAGTATAACTAGCTTTAATAATTATGAGACATGCTTAGCACGTACTGCCTTGGTTACCTACTTACTAGCTTACTTATCAACATCTTCAGTTCTAAAGTTCAATGGATAGTTAAAATGTTTTGATATAACGGATACACTGAATTACAGGTTTGTTATGGACACAATTTAATGCAATCCAACAGCCCTGCAATAAACCCTGACTTTGTGAAGCTTATTATGTTCAGTTTTATCGACACTGTCAGAGAACTGTAGATTGAACTCAATTTTTGAAGCCATTGTTAATTAGGGTCTTTTACTGGATTGCAGTATACAGTAAGTGTTACTTTAATGTAATTTAAACATAAAATACTACAGCCGAGAAGAAATGTAATTTTTTTTCAGGGTACAAAGCCTCTTCAAAACAACAAAACAGACATAAATAATAGTAAAAAAAATAACCCTTCTTTATAGATTCCCACCTTCACATCCGAAAATTCTAACTAACTTCAAACTAATTTGATTTGTTTATTGAAAAATGTACTTTCTTTGTAGGTCCCTTAGCCAGAGAACGGTGGTTATGTCATGTTACGTGTTATATTTGGCTGGCTCAATAATGACATACTGTGAATGTTTCAAATGTGGACAGACACACAATTAAAAAATATTTAGCAGTGTACCGCACAACAGAGGGAGAGGGTTTATTTGGTGTGTGTGTGTGTGTGTGTGTGTGTGTGATGAAACTACTCTATAAATCAACAACACTTATCGTGACCATGTCAATTTCTGTGTGTCTGTGTAATAGCACAATTATGTTTTCACGCTAATGCAAACCTGATGTGACTGATAAGATTTAATCAGGGAACACTTACACTTGTTCTCAATGAATTGGTGAAGGAGGCAGGATTTCCCTGTCCCAGCACTGCCAATCACCAGGAACTTAAACAGGAAGTCTGCAAGCAGAGGAGAGGAGGCAGAGATCAATGCAACACCGACGTCGTGGGAGACTCTGAACCGGCTGCTCTTTGCGCTTCGATCCTCAGAGACAATCCTTAGATTTCCTCTTAATCCCATTGAGCTTCTACTTGGACAGCATCCAACAACCTCAAATTAGCCTACTAATCACAAAGCCTTGCATGTAATCAGTATAACCTGCTACTTATGATTCTGATTGAATATGCTTGTTTGTCTGAGGTGAAAAATGACTGTGTTTGAAGACGTCATTAGAGCAAATCCAAAGCGTTAGAGTTATTGAACATGGCTTAGGTTAACCGACTTGCGCAGGGATTGAATGACCACAGCCAGCTGGCTGTACAGATGTTGTTGTGGAGAGTGGGCGCTTACTCCGGAGAGTACAACCCAACCCACGCATATGATTCAAAGCCCAAATGACTCGGGCCCCTGACGTGCAAGGCCATTCACAATACAGACGGCCTTTGTGGGCTATGACCAAAGATAGTGCAGGGGGCATTTACATACGTAGGCTGGGCTTCAGTTCCAACTAGATATGAAACAATGTGGTGATTGAAGAAAATAAACGTGTGTATATGTGTGAGAATCATAACTGAGTTTGTGTTTGTGAGTAATGCAGAGAAAGAAAGTAAAAGTATGACAGGAAATCCGAGACTGTAAGTGCAAATAATGATTGCAAACTACACCTTTCCTCCCGAGAGCCTGCGTCAGTTGGAATTTAAAGACAGTGTGCAATTGTGCTGGCCTGCAAATGATTAGGGACTACTGTTGAGATTACCAGCAAGGTGGACATCCTGTGAGTATTCACCCAAGGTCAACAGAAACAGTAGTTTAGTAAAAACAGAGGAGCAGATGAGATTGATCTTTAGTTCCTGTGTGGCATTTAAACGTTTAATGCTAGTGCTCTTAGAGCCACCCTCATCGGCGAACACACACCACCACTAGCTCAGTTTATGGTGCACCTTTGTTTGTTGAAGCGGGTGTTTTCTCAACACAACACAAGCTGGAGGTCAAATTCACGGTAACAGAACTGCTATATAAAAGCAAAGGAGCCTACATGCACTTACAGTTTTCCTCTGCAACAGCAGTCAGTGTTACAACCACACATTGTCAACGGTCATGACAGCACAACTGACAGAATCAAAAGCTAACAGCTCTGTTTTAAAAGCTTGCCTCAGCTTTTCAGCATCTTCCCAGACATCACATAATTCCCATGCGAGATCTGCATACAACAATCAAGCTGTCAATACGTCAAAGCAATGGGGAGGAATGCAGCACTGCCCTCTCAACAGCAGCCTTTTAGGCTATTGTATTCTTTACACATCAATATTAAATAACCCCTGAGGGAACAGACTAACACTTATCTCTATTCACTTACACTGTGATAACACTTAAAACACTCAGGCCCAGATCTACCTAGGTTTATGTCTGATGTGTCCTCTGATCGAATGACAAAGTGCACAGGTAATTTGCACTTGAAGTTACATGAGAGGTTTGCCTTATTGCACAAGACAGAAGGAAAATATGGAGAGATAAACTGGAGAGATCAGATTTAATTCCACAAGTAATAAAATATGATACAAAAAGTAATATGTAACAAAGGCCAACATCAAATACAAAATGGACATTATTCACTATTTTCTGAAATTTTATAGACTAAGCCATTAATTAAAAAGAATACTGATATATTAATCAATAATGAAAATGATCATTTGTTGCAGCTCCAGTATCTACTCACATATTGCCTACATAAAGCAATATGGATTATAAAAAATAGGTTAGCTCAGTTGTCCATAAACGATTAACAAATTGTCCAATATTTGCTTTTTAAAATTAGTGTCCGTCGGACTCAAAATTGCTCTGAAAAAATTGCATTGATATTTAAAAAAAACTGCCAGATCATATTTTTTATATTTCTATATTCTTATATAAACCACATTCTGTTATACAAGATAAACTACTGAAAGAGTGCCATACGGACCAAATACCAAATTAATTCAAAACTAATGAATTCACTGTGGGCCTATTAAACCTGGCTATGTACTTGTGTACTGTGTATTCACATTGCTTTTTGCCAGTTCCACTACTGGCCCTCCACGAGAGGAGACAGCACAGGAGACTGAGACAGAAATCAATAAAAGGCTATTACAGCTACCATTAGCGCTGGCACTTTTACCTGAATACGACCCAATGGGATAAAGTTTTATACAAGGAATGAAGGAGACAGGGTACCAGTAGAAATAGATGGAGAGAGTGTGTGTGAGAGAGGAGAGGATGATGGTGTGCCATTTCAAAATAACTGGGTCTACAGTGTCAGGCCTATTGTGCCACTGATAGTATCAGGCAGTCATGTTGAATTAATAGTAATAACTTTCTGTCAGTAGTAACGTTACTGGTCGTGTGTCATAATGTCAGTTGATCACAGACAGGTGCAACCATTTCTTCTGTCAGCATGAACTTGTAATGTAGATTGGCTGAAGTGCAGACAGAAGTGAAGTTACATGGATTCAGGATGTGAAAAGATGTGGTATTAAAACTACTGAGACATGTAACAGCTGCTGCTCTAGCCTACAGGTAACCGAGGTATGTTTAGCCACAGCTATCTAACTTCCTCATACAGGCCTTGTAGCTAAGAGCTACCTCTTACAAAATACACAGCATTTAAGACTGAATGCAACATTCTTGCAGCTTGTAAGGTCACCTAATCTGCTTCAATTTCAATATGCACAGGTTACCACAGCGTCTGCAAACACATACTTCATGTATCGACATGACTGAAGCTTTGTGCCAAAGTTTGCCCAACTTTTACCTAGAAATGTATCACCATCTCTTTGCTCGTGGCCGTTTAAGGAAGCAATGCACTCCGCCATCGTAGGACAGAGGTGTCAGGTAATACACACGTAACGTTAGCACTTACAATACACCGGTTTCTTTGAATGAAATGTCAGCAGCATCAAATGTTGGTTATCACTATCAAAACAACCAGACATGGTGAGGTGGCAGCCTGCAGCTAACCATGTAGCTAGCTAACTAGCAACGAGCCAGTCAGTCTCATCACACCACAGAGCAGTGTGTATGTAACGTTAACAGCTAGCAAGCATGAAACTACAGCCTATCCGCCCGCATAAACATACCGTATGTCTCAGACATGTTGACCCTCGCTGTATGAAGGACTCAATCGGGTCTTTTTACTGTTCTCTTGGTATTGTGACAGCTGTGTGCTCGCTGGGTTCACACCTCTTCAGGGTGTTTATCTACGATGCCAGAGATTTCCTGATTCCTTCCTTTCTAGCTACTAACTAGCTCGGCTCCGACCACAACCAACACGGCAGCTGCGTCCTACGTCATTCGTCGCATTCGTGTGTTCCTGGCCGTGTAGGAATTTTGAGCAGCACGAATACGACCAACCCGACAAAGTGGAGTAGAAAATCAATAGGGGCTTCTTTGGAATAGAAATGAGTTGTGGTTTGTACATGCCCCACATTTTAAATATTTGTCAAAAATCCCGTAAATGCCCCTGTAGTTTAAATAGAAAGTTAGTCAAATTGGCTAATGTATCAATACATTCGCACTTGTTTCCTTCAGTTTGTCAAAAGTGTGTTCCCGTTAATTTAAAAAAAAGTGAAAGATACCAAAAGGCTATTGCATTAGGCTTCAGTTAGAATTTGGTTTTGTCGCTAATTAATTTAAATTTGCGAGTATTATTCAGTACAGATAAAGTGCTCACTTCGAGAACTGGAAGGCAGCATTAGTTGGTTAAGGCAGTATTTGCCCAATTAGCGGTATTTCTCAATGTCAATCAAAGCAGCTTAGTCTTTATTCAGAATGATTTGATTCGGTTATTTCCATTAAGGCCTATAGTCTAAAAGTCAAGCATTGTTAATAGGCTACTGTATTTCTGTTCTATAGGCCTATGTCTGTATACAGTCTAGCCACAAGGTGGCAGGCTAAGATAAGGGACTTGAGACCTGAATTTTCTAGACACAGCAAAGTGTAGTCTAACCTGGTTAGATAGGCTACTGAAGCCTTATTCTGCAGCCTTACCTCTCTCAGGTCCTCTTATATGTAACTGCCATGGAAACTGATACATGTTACCCATTCTGATTGTACTACCCCCCCCCCCCTCCCACACACACACACACACACACACACACACACACACACACACACACAAACATGTAGTGTCAAAATCTGTGGTAAAGGGAGTTATGCATACAGTAAATGTGGTGTCTTTGGCAAGCAGATGACTACTTTTACCCTGAAAATAACTGCTCAAAGCAATGTCGTTTGAGGTTTTAGAGGACTGAGGAATGTCTGTTTTCTTGTTCTTTGCTTTATCATTCATCACCTTTCTGCGCACACGCACACGCACAGCCCAGGGCGTGGAGTGCAGGGCTGCCCAAGGGCAACAGGTGATAAATTACAGAGCCTTCCACTCTGCTACAATCTCTCCCAGTTCCTCCCTGCCTTTGTTCTGCTTTGGTACATCCCCTCATCCTCCCTATCCTTGTTAAAAGCTCTTTTCACTAAGATTAAAGACAGAAGGAAACACAAGGCTCAGCATCGTGTGGGGGCACGGATGTTTTCCTAAGGTGGGCTACAAGAAAGGCTGGCCTCAAAGGTGTGCAGCAGGCAGAAAGAAAAGAGGGAGGTTTTTGCTTCCGTTAGGTGCTCTGCTTACCTTTGTGGCTGTCTGTGTTCATTGTGTCTCTCTTGTCATCTTTCTTGTCCTCTTGTCCATTGCAGGTGTCATCATCAGAGCAGATATTTGTTTGGACTGCAGGGCAAACAAGGTGTGTGTGTGTGTGTGTGTGTGTGTGTGTGTGTGTGTGTCTGTGAGGGGTTGTTTGGGGATTTTGACCTTGGACTATCCTGTCACTAACAGTTCAGACTAAAAGCAGAGACGCCTTCTGGATTCACAGGCTTTTAGAAAGACATGTAAAGAAGAAAATAGCTATGAAGGGAGGGGGGGGGCGTAGAAATAGAAAATAAGACCCTTTCATGTTGAGTCCAGACAGCTTCAATCCCAGATCAAAACAAATGTGTTCATGATGAGCGCATCGGGGAAGCCCCACATAAACCCAACAACATTCACAATGTTTACAACTAGCAATGAGTCATTTTCCAGAGGAAAATTTGAGTCAATCACTTCTTGAGACAGGTGGGCTCTGCGGTTGGCTGGCATCACTGTAAATATAAAGGTGTTTGAGTCACAGGCCATACAGTAAACCAGAGGGATGCCTGACGCCATGCGGTTTAATATACAGACACAAAGGCATTCTATGAAGTAAGAGCTATTAAGACACACTGTGGTGTAAACATAGCCAAAAGGTGTGAATGCATTGAGTTGAAACAAGTACAAGAATTTTGTATTTACTCGAGCTGGCAGACTTCACATGTAGAGGCGCTGTGACTGCAGCAACTGAAGTTTGAAAAATCACAGATCTAAAACCCAACTGTCAAAAACTGAATGAGGCTCTCAGACAGACTGTTATGTGTGTGAGAGTGAACAGTACAGCTCTGATTCAGACTGAGGGGGTGTATTTATGTGCATACCTACTCTGTACAGTAGCACTTGTGCAAATGTTTGTTTGCACGCCAGAGCATCCGCGTCAGTTTCTATCCAACCTCACTGGACTTGACTCTGCACTGCCTAAGTAAGTAAAACCCCTGTAGGCCGCCACACATTTAGAGCAGATACCCCGGCCTATTTGACTATTTGACTTTCCTACTGTACTGCATTTTTATCTATGAAAATAATAAATAATAAAGTAAACCAAATAAATAATAAATAAACCATAATGGGTTGGCTACTTCTCTATATTTTTCTTCACAGATTAAACATATCTGTGTTCTGACACTTGTTATAAAAAGGGTCAAGATTTGGAAAGAAAAGGAAAAAAAAGACTGTATTTTGTTGAGGAGTTCAGCCTTGGTTTAGTGCGGAGGTCCATAGTTCACAGAAGTCGACCAGTTCCCCCATAATAAGTCATTTTGACGTGAAGGTTACATGCTAAAAGGTGACTTACTTTAAAGCCACAGCAGACAGGGTGAGCTAAAATAGAACGAAGGCATCACAAGCTACCCAGAGGCCCACAGACCTATTGGTTTTCACTTGGCAGACAAGGACATTCACAACTACAAGGGTATTTTTGCTGTGTGATTAATGTAACTCAGTATTTGTCAGTTTCACACCATGAAAAATAAATTTATATCTTTCAGATTTAGTAGTGAACACATCTACAGACTCAACTGATCGACGCATTGTTGATTCACTCTGTAGGTGGCCATGGAGAGTCCGGTCACGGTCTCTGCTTAAGCAAAAAGGTGACAGAGCCTTTTCTGTTGCTGGCCCTCAGCTGTGGAACCGACTGCCACCTGACATCAGAAGTGCCCCTTCAATTGTAATATTCAGCCAGGCTCAACACACACAATTTTACATTGGCCTTCCCGGCATCTCAATTGTCTTATCCTGCTATGTCTGTAATTAAGTGTTTGTCTTTTGATGTTGTTTTAGCCTAAATCACTGATTTGTAAGTGTATTTTATTTTATTTTATTACCCTGTGGCTAATGCGCTATGTACAGCACTTTGGTCAGCGCGAGCTGTTTTTAAACGTGCCATAGAAATAAACTTTACTTACTTACTTACTTACTGAAGTGAGACCAAGTTCCTAGAAAACAGAAGAATGTCAATGAGTTCAAGGGCCCAAGCAAACCCAAAACAGCAACAACCCAGGCATCTCATAACATACACAGCTCCGGAAGCCAAGGTGATGCTGAAGGGTTAACATTTAATGGAGCAAAGCCTGCAAGCTAGATCAGACAGACCAGTTGTACTGCTACATTCACACATGGCATATACTTTGCTTGCTGCAACAAATATTCAACACACTCTTTGCAATAGGGTGGCCATTTTCAGTTGTCAAAGCTTTGCCCACAGAGGCGTCGGACCAGGGGAAAAAAGGGGACTGAGTAGCCAGGGCCCTCATGTGAGGAGGGCCCAAAAAGATGCTGGAATGAATAGCTGTAGATGCGAGGAGGGGCCCATAGAAAATGCCTTTCTACAGGGCCCAGAATTTTGTGCAACGCCCCTGTTTGCCCACTCTATTGATCACCAATGAATAGTAGCCGAAAGCAGAGTTTTTCTGTCTGTGTTGTTGGCAGCTTGTGTCTGTGGTGACTACTTGGACAAATCATGAATATCATGACTAGAGCTCTTGGCTCTGTTCAGTTGGTTTGTGTGCTTGGCAATATCACTAATTACCGTCACTCCAAATCTTCTCTGAGCTTGTTGTATTCTTCAGGGAAGTGACGCGGGTGGAGCCCAGATGCCAAATAAATATATCAACTCTGTGCATATTCAATATTCACATAGTAAATCCATTCCACATGACTGAACTAAGGATTTACGAACCTTTTTAGTCAGAGTCACATAGTTTGTCCATATTTACTTTGCTTTACTGGCAAAATGACAGTAAAGAAATGTGAGCACAATTGCATTTCTGAAATACACACTATACTGCCAGTTTATTAGGTTCACCTAACTAAAGCTAACACGGTCTAATACATCAACCCTGTAACAAATCCTACATTCATGAAGGTTATAATGTTGTATAATGTTTTAAATAGGTGTCGATTTAACTTTATAGTCATTTTTGAGACTATAGTTTCAGCTGCTGTTCACCTGTATGTTAACTGTGTTGACAGAAATAATCCTGCTGACCTCTCTAGTGGCAGATCGCTATCTAAACCCCAGCAGCCTCCTCCATACATCCTCTGCTGTCAGTGCTCAAACTCACCTCTCTTCACCTCCAAGCCCCCAATTTTGTTCTCCTTCCACTTTTCACACAGCCACACAGCCTGGAGGAAAAAAAGGATGGCAGCCAAATGTTGTTTGTTGTCAGCTGTTTGGAGGCGGAAAGAAGGCTTCAAGGCTTGTTTTCACTTGGAGTAAAATGTGTAAAAGAAACATTAAAACTAGACTTGACTAAAATAAATACACGTCACTTTTGTACATGTCATAGTAGAAAAAGGTATAAATAATAAAATGAATGATGGCTAAAATCCATTTAGTTTCTGTAGTAATATATCTGCCATCTTTTTTTATTTGTTCCTTAACCTTTCATTGATAAATTTCACAATCACTCGTGCTAAAATTCACAAAGTTTTCATTCTATATCTGGAGAAAGCTCATTTTTTTAATGTCAAAATGAGACATGAAAGTTCAAAAGAGCAATGTAGAAGACTTTAGTTGGGCTGAGAGAATTATTTGCTGGTGGAGGGAAAGGGAACAATGAAGAAAAGTAAATGCAACCTGAGAGAAGACAATGCAACAATGTCTTATTCAGGATGTTACTGCCATAGGTTCCTGTTGTTCAAGTCATGCATTCTCTTTAAAAGTTCACATCAAATTGTTATTTTCACACGTTGCATCAGTCACATCAGTCAGTTGCGTAAAAGCTTGGAATCATCAACCAAAGGTTATTGCTGAAATAAAAAAAAAACATTACCAAAAAAAGCAACATGCCCTGATGTGTTTCTGTCTTCTTCGTGGCCCCATTAAAATAATCAATCACTGTCTTTTGCCTCATGTTATGACACATATTGACATATGGAAGGTCTTATCATCTGCTATCACTGCTGGATGTGACTTGTTAAGGAATCCTTGCATGATGTAATTCGCACTGTGTGGAATTCAAGATCATCCCCGGGGGTAAAAAGTGAAAGAGTAGCCAGAGGCGCCACATCTTCTGTAGGTGACTGTCAGTGCTTGTTCTCTTTTCAGCTCCAGCACTGCAAATAAGAAGAACTCATATTTCTTCATTTAGGGGTATTCTGCTAATGTGATTGTCAGTTCATCTTTCGACACATGCTTAAGTGAAAAGACCCCTCCAGAAAACATCAAGGGACATGCCAGACTGCACGTACACAAAGGCTGCTGGTGCTGGGAAGAAAAGGCTCTTTCCTTTACATTGTATCTCTGTGTGTGTGTAAGGAGGAGGGAGGAAATCCCTGCTGCCCACAAAGCCTCATTACCGACTATCTCTCACTCCTGAATACATATATAGTATCTATGTAGAAGAAAAACAAACAGCCTAATTATTAGGTACTCAATTTGTGACTTTGATGTTATCTTTTCCTTCCCTGAATTGCTTTTCTTACCACTAATTCTACTATCTCAGAGGTTATCTCTCACATTCTCATATACCTCCCTCAGGCACAAACATATGCTAAACTCTTCGCTATCCTTTTCCCTTCCTCTGACACCTGTCAGAAAGCCTGATAATTTATCCTCTTCATATAATCACACAATTATTTAATTATTTAAAGTTGTATGTAAAGACAACTTGAATTGCATATTTTAGTCTATGGTTAGCTACTATTTGTATGAAAGAAATACAAATGATGCACAAATAGTAGTAAATTTCTAAACGGTTATACATCTGAATGAGCGTGTGTTGCTAAAACAGAAACTGAAGCGGATACAAAGCCCAGGACAACGAGCACAATCTAGATCACTGAAACGTGTCTGTCCAAAAATCCAAAAGTGTGTATGCGAACAGGAGCCCTTCTCCAAGTTGTGGCGTTCACTTATGTGCTCTTGCAAGTTCACGCATGCCCTTGGCCTGCAGCAAAGTGTCAGAGAGCAAAAACACAATGATGTCAGATGCCATAATGGATGACATCACTGACCACAACACCCATATATCCACAAATCAAAGAGATACAGTAATAAAATCAAACAGACAACTAAACTTTATAATAGATGAGTAGATTAGCGAGCAAGAATGCCGGATTTGCTGCTTTCAAGTGTATTACAGACTGATCTCATGTGTATTATATCATTGTAAATTTCTTCTGGGCCTTTTAAATGACTTTTTTTTAAACTATTTTTTATACATTTTAGAGACTAAATGTAATACATGTATCTGTGAACTTAAAAGAGATGCTATTAATTGCCTGAACCTGCTAATGTGTCCTAATTCCACGTCACAAAACCCCCTCTCTATTTGTAACAGGAGAGAGGGTCATTGACCTCAGTTAGGCAGGTTAATCTATAGACACCCAAAGGGCCAGGTGTACAACACCTGTGCTTTGGTCGGACTGCTCGTGCAGGTGGGTGTGGCTCACCCTCATTCCCTCTCCGCTGCTCTGCTTCCTCTGCTGCCCTCCCTTAAGCTCTTCTAATTGTGTTCTCATCCCACATCCCCTCGAAAAGCTCCAAACACAAACTCAGCCCCGCCTCATGCTGCCGTTCTCTTTATTCTACTCTTTTCCTTTCTTCTCACGCAGAGGAATGTACACTGTGTCACTGTGTAGCTGGTATATGACAAACTGTATGCTATTCTTGCAAGTACACCTGTCAAGATGAATAATTGTCAAAGTACAATAACGTATAAGTCTATACTGTACAAGTCCTATTTTCAATGACGTGCTTCACTCATATATACACACATCTGTCTCCCCACATACAAACTCACAGATGACAGAACTTGCAAAGAAATAAACTAATTTCACCAAAATATATTATTATAAAGACATTAATATGTGGATTGTTTTCAAATTAATAAAAGTAAATTAGCGGCAAATGGCTCCACTATTTTCACCAGGTAGTTGCTAACTTCTGTCTGAAAGGGTCTGTCTGCTGTTTTTTGCAGAGCAGGTAGAGTAAGTGGGTTTTGGATATATTTTGTCAAAAAATGAGCAAAGTGTACCAAAGCAATAAAGTTATGGTCCGGAAAACCAAAACAATGAGCACAAAGTCACAATAAAGCTCTGTAAGTAAACAAAATTGCAGAGTTGGCCGATAACTCTTTGTGTGTTCATCAGTTCAAGCGACCCGCCTACATTAGCTCTATCATGCTAGACAAAACTCGTGCTTGAGAGTCAATTTGGTCAACAAAAGACTTGAAAAGTATTATTTATGTATACAGTATGTTGATACAGAATTTTTAGCTTAGGTTTGATGTCTTTTTTTTATAGAAAATAAGACTTCAGACTGGGACAGAAGTAGGACTATAGAATTAAAACAGTCTAAACAACATGATTTAACAGCATGGATCACTTCTCTAAGGTCAGCCGAGGATAAAAAATAAAAACACCATATTGTGGGTGTGGATGATAGGTTTGTCCTCTGTGTTTGAAGGAGTCCAGCTGGAGCTCTGTCCTTATGTCCTCTCACTTCCAATTGCTCTTCACCTCAAATGATGGGGTCTGTGCAAACAAAACTGTCTCTCATTTCCAACAGGAGTGTGCTTCTGTGTGTTTGCTGAACCTCCTCTCTTTAACCACCTTTTCATTGTCTCTCTCTCTCTCTCTCTCTCCGCCTCACGTCCCTACTGCAAACATTAGCAACACACTTGTCATCTTGCCTTAATTAAAAGGTTAAACTTGTCCAAACTTGTCCACCCCCGCTTAACCCCTCAGTCTTCAGCCTCTCTGACACAATTTTCCACAATAATTTTATAAAGACCCATTTTCTTGAGGGGTCAGGGCTGGCTTGACTGCCTCAAAGGACTCTCAGTTAATAGAGTTAAAGCCTGGTCCAACAGTAGGCCCTTAGAAGCCGGGGGTTAAATTAGCTGGCCACACTGCTCTGAGTGGCTCACCTCCAGGGGCCTGAATAGTGGCTGAATAGGACACAATGGAGCACAGGGATTATCTTTTGTGGAAGTGACAAAGTTTTGAGGCTGAGTTGGGGGGTCAGGAGTCCTTTTGAGCTTGCTTCGGAAAGTGGCAATTTAGCCGATCCCTTCTTTAGTTACTATGACAACAATGTCTCAGTCTCTTGCACACAAGAGTGTAAACATGGATCTTGTTATAATCCATTCATCCCGCTACAATTTTACCAATCTCTGCATTACTTTTATCCACTTTCCTCACAAAGTTTCACATATTCACATTTAATTTCTGATTAACCCGCTCATGAGACAAAAGCAGACCTTTAGGCAAAGGTCACCCACCAGAACACCCCCTCCCTGTTCCCCACCCTCCACCTCAAGGCATAAACAAATAACCTCAGCTGGGATTTCTCAGCGGGAGTCTTCAGCAGTGCAGAGCTGCTGATCGCGTTCCCACGTCAAGCAGCTGAAGAGATTAGAACCTTTTGGTGTTTCTCTGCCTAAAGTGTGACTTTACCTTACAGTACACAATATGAGAACATATGGAGAACATGTGGAGTGAACCTCACAAGATGCCCACTTCTTTGCTTGTAAAAGCGAAAAAGCGAAAACGAAAGCACAATTACTTTCCCGTGTAAATGTGGTATTGATTAGATGTCAAGCCAAATATCGCTCTGATGTTGTGATTGCAGTGGAAACTGTGTAAGCTCTTCTCTTTGATCACTGCACACATGTAACTAATAGCAACAGAGCCCACAGCATACTGTATGATTCATCTTCATACAATGGAACAAAGTCATTCAGGTAGAAAAGGTCAGATCTGGGTGGGTCCCTTAATTTTTCATCCTGTCAAGGAGGAAAAAATCTTAGGAAAGTCAGGTGGAGACAGCATCTTTCTTGTGAAAGGTGTTTTGATGAATGGAGGTAGGAGGAGGCTTATTTACTGTAGGATTTGTTTGCCTGTAGCCATGCTGAATCAGCTCTCTCCATTCTTGACTCAGAGCTGTGAGTGTCTGCCGGCCAGGACAGGCAACCCTTGTGACCTAACTTCCTCTACCTTCTAGACTCACACACACACACACACACACACACACACACACACACACACACACACACACACACACACACACACACCTTCCACTACTTTTCTAGACATCCATACACATTAAAAGCTTGGTTAGTTATTGCATCTTCACATGGGTATGCATGTGTGTGTAGCTCTTTCATTTCCTCTGTAATCTCTTAATCATAGAGCCCACCTGGGGGCTGCAGCCTGTTTGCGCAGCACTCACTTTCCATGATGTCACCACACACACACACACACACACACACACACACACACACACACACACACACACACACACACACACACACACACACACCTTCAGCTCAAATTTTCTGTATTGTGATCATAGGCGTATTTACAGGGGGGATGTGTGGGGGGAGGTTACAACCTTCCCAATAATTTAAACTGGCCAGTGCAACCCACCCCCAAAAACCTATTATGATTTTGAATCCACTTCATTGTCTACAATTTCATAGTGAGCATGCTGTTATCAGATGCATTATAGCATTTCAGTGTGAAAGTGAGTAAGTTTGGAATTAAAATACACATTTTGTTGAAATTACTAGTTCAAGCCCACAAAACAACAACGCACACGTGACTGGGGAGAGCTGCCAAGAGTCACAAATAGCATGCCGCTATTTTTAAGTGTTTGTTGTTGTGGGTTTCAACAGAGAAAAGAATGTTAAGAGTACCTCAGGAAGTTTACTCTGGGCTTCCTCACATTGTGTTTTTGCCTCCAAGGTATTTACTTGATTTAACTCCACTAGACAATTGGTTGTCGCCTTAAGAGACTGCAAACCAGTTTATTAATTGATATTTAATGAGACAGAAAGGTTACAGAAATTGTAATTGGTTGTCACCCCAAATTTGATGGCACTATCGTTGCATACTGAATAAATTGCAGTTCACATTGATCACATAAATTTAGCACAAAAAGTAAGTTGTGTTGTTGCGTTTGTGTCCAACTTTTGTCGCAAGTCAGCCAACGTGGTTGTGTTGGTCACTCTGGCACGAACAGCATGCCCAAGCTGATCCCACAAGTGTTCAATGGTGTTGAGGTCAGGACTGCTGGTTGAAGAATGGGATGCCATCCCACAGCAGTGTGTGACCAGGCTGGTGACCAGCATGAGGAGGAAGACAAAAGAAAAAGTAAAACATCTAAATGAAAATTGAGGAATCGCCCATGTAATTGTCATGTAACTGTTTTAACTTACTAATCCTACCATTTATTCTGGCATTTATTTATTTATTCATTTATTATTATTATTTTTTCACTTTCTAACATCTCAATCAAAATGAGTCATACCTATATTGACATAATACTGTTCAATATGAAACCATACGGGTGTGTGGTTATACAGATTTTCAGAAACTATACTGCTGAACAGAATCATTCCATCCTCCCGTTATAGTTCATAGGTCAAATTAGTGAACCTCTCTCACTCTGGGACACCTGTTTTGCATTATTAGTTCACTACAACCTTTTTTTGTATCACCAACTTGGATAATTTTATGGAAACATCACATCATCCACAAACCATAGCAAAAAATAGAACTATATATTTTTCTGATCCATCGACACATTACACGGCGCTCTTCTCAAGACAATGTTAGGAAGAAGTGATGAAATACTACAAATGAAAGGTTTCAATGGAGGGCTGTTCTCCCGTAGAGCTGAAGGAGTGGAGCTTCACTGCCATAAATGCTCCTTTTGTATCTGTGTGTGTGTGAAACAAAACACAAATCTATCAGCACATATGGATTTTGAATGATGCCGTGTGTTCCACAATACAGTAACAAGTATGTTAATAGGTATACTTGTATGTGTGTGTGGTTGAGGGAGTGTGAGAGAGAGAGAGAGAGAGAGAGAGAGAGAGACAGTATTCTGAAGTTTCATTAACTGCTGGAGGGCAGAAAGTAGACTCCCATACTAATACAATAATGCGCCTAGATATACAATAACAATTTATAAAGTTCTTATAGGCAATATGTTGCTGCCCAATGCTGTTTGTTCGTCAGCGTAACATCAGTATGTCGTTGATGGTGATGATGAAGTCTGATACTCACTCTGGTCAGTCTTGTATAAAGTACTTGAAAGCAATACTTGAGTAAAAGTTAAAGTATCTTACCAGATAATGACGGCTAAAGTCTCCTTTTAGAATATTACTTGAGTAAAAGTCTTAAAGTATCTGATATTTACTGTACTTAAGTATTAAAAGTAGCCTGACAAGCCAGACCCACATCAAGATGTTGGGTCTGGGAACTCCCCATTGACGGAGCTCAATCCGAGGGGTGGGATAAACGGTTGTCTTTCAAATTCCCTCTGCATCATCATCATCATCATCATAGCTTTATTTGTATAGCGCCTTTCATACACAGAGTGCAGCTCAAAGCGCTTTACATCCAAAACATTCAACACAACTCTCGCAGGAGCACATTTAAAGCACGCAAACAGTATATTTGCACTGTTGCACTGGTATTTTGCTTATTAGTTGACTGAATAATAATAATAATCACATACATAACATAACATAGCAGGGACAGATACAGCATGACATGAAGGAGAGGAGAGGGAAAAAAAAGCAACTCTCAGACTATCCTCATAAAGATAAGAACAGTGTGGGAACAGGAAAAAACACCTCAGCACATAGCACACAAGCAGTACATTTGCACTGCTGAACATAACATAACATAACATAAATGTACAGTTGCACATTTAGCGGCGAAGCGTGGGACTGGGGAGGGGGTAGGTTGGGGGAGTTTGGCCTGCTGAGAAACGCACAGCCCGGCAGTCCCACTAGTGTCCCAGTCCGCAGAATGCATGCAATAGGATAGCTCTACAACCAGGCAGAGCAACGAAGAAGGTAGCGGAGCTAGTTGATAGATTAAACTTTTGCCGTATCTGGTCGGCAAAACTCCGAACACATCTTCCTTTTTTAAGAATGATTTCAGTGCCGTTCTTTGTTCTTTTCTCAAAGAAAAGCTTAATTCCAAGTCTTCCAGAAGACCGCTATTCCCAGCAGCAGCAGCAGCAGCCATAAGCCCGCCTACTGACTCTATTCACGATGTAATTGTTCTGACCAGAATTTGGTTTTTCCAGCTCGCAAGCCAACGGAGAGTGCCTAGACCCCCTGGCTGCAAATTACATTTGCTGCCGCAAGGGTGCGTCTAGATTTCTAGGCTATATCAAAAGTAATTTTCTGATGTTAAATGTACTTAAGTATTAGAAGTAAAAGTAAAAAAAAAACTTGATTATGAACTTTATGGCCAAAGGTGTGTAACGTTATCTTCGTCACCACTGTCGTCGGGTGGTCATCGTCTGTTACCATGGTGGCAGAGCGTGCAGCAGGTGCTCCATGACACTATCAGTTACTATGCTTTTTCCTCCTGTTCTTTAGTTTTGGCCTATGTTTTTTTTTTTTTTTTGCTGCTTGGCAACAAACAGGCATTAGATCACCAACTGGAATGGAACGTGCATTATCTTGGCAATTTAGGAGAATGATTCGCCAAACCTGCTTTTTTCCAGTGAAAACAAATTTCTTCTGATTTTATTTTGTAGTAATGAGTAACTAAGATGCCTAAAGTGCTCATATTATGCCCATTTTCAGGTTCATAATTGTATCAGAATAGGTTTATGTGGTTTAATTTTCAGAAAACATCATCTTTTTGTTATACTGCACATTGCTGCAGCTCCTCTTTTCACCCTGTGTGTTGAGCTCTCTGTTTTAGCTACAGAATGAGACATCTCACTTCTGTTCCATCTTTGTTGGGAGTCGCACATGCACAGTAAGTACTACTAGCTTGTCAGTTGCAGAGCATGAGGGTGTGCCATGCTAGCAGCTGGGTGAGCATTATAACGTGTGTTACAAAGTGACGCACATTCGTCACGGAAGTAAAGGCTGGACTACAATAGAGCTGTTTGGAGCAGTTTGTGAACAGTGTTTTCTGTTGGAGATGGTAAGTCCCTTTGGGGTGGACTTTGGGCTTTTTCACTTTGTAAACCTATAATGTGCACAAAAAGATATATAACACAATAAAGTCAGGCAGTTACCTGGGATGGAAGAAAAAAGCCTGGAGTAGTGAGCTGTTGTGCTCAGAGCAGCTGCTTATAGTTTTAAATGTTTTAAATTAATGTGCAAGAACTGAAATGACTCAACCCTATGAAAACCTACCAGAAAACCTAAGCAATGATCTAAAAAGGGCTGAAAGCAACACAGAGCTGAATAGGTTTTAGTTTTCACTGGGATCTGCGGTACAATAAACTCTTTACCATTACAGGTAGTTATGTATTTCATTTATTTTTAATAGAACTTTAAATACACGTATTACACTTCTTTTTTTTTTAATCATTATGTCTTTGTTCATATGCATATATGTTGCGATTTAATACAATGGGCCTCTTTTTGGATTAGCACTGGAATGCAGACAGACACAAGTCACAGCATAAATATACACCAGGTAAAACACCACCTGTATACTCCCAATCTCAGTCACAACTATCTCATAGTATTACTTGATTAAGGGTTACAAATCTCCCGCACACTGTCTGGTTTACTGCTAATGTATTTATTAACTTTTTTTCAGCTGTGAATATATGCAACACAATATTCAAAGTGCCTAATAAGACATTTTATGTTTTTAATAACTTTTAAAGTTTATCCATAATTGTTTTCCTACTTTTTATTACTACGGCGAGCAAACATTATTGTACAACCCCCCCATCCCCACATATTTCATACTCACATGCATGGATTTGAGTGTTGTGTCAGTGAGTTTCGGGGTGGGGTATTTAAACCTTAGACCCAGCTGGACTCCGTCTATTTGTGTTTTTTAGAAATATTTTAATGTTGGGATCATATCACCTTAGTTAGCTATCCGAAGCGGTTATTATGACAGATGCAGTTCCAGTGCAGCCCAGGTATTGCCTGCCAGGCTTGCTATCCTCTACTGGACAGAATCAAGGCCATCATTTCTAAAATACACAGCAATTTGCCAGTAAAATAACCAGCTTCTACTATTCAAATAAATCACATTAAGCTCTTTTGACATGGCACTGGCTAGACAGTCCCTAATAAATGCTTCGAGTTAACGCACACTCAGCAAGGGATCTAGGTTGCCACACACATATACAGACATCAGACACATTTTTACACATAAGCATGTGAACAGAGACAAGTACACACACAATCGTCCCACATCATCCTGTACGGCGTCTCTCTTGATCCCCTTAGCCTAAGCCAGTCTGCTCTGCCTCCTTCTCAACCTAAACAAGCTCACGTTTGGAGAAGAAATTGGTCCAATAAATCAAAACTGTAACCAACACCAGCACCACGCCTGTGTTTTTCTGTCCCACTGACCCCAGGAGCCCCATTAAAGAGCTCTAGTGAGGTCCAGGGAGGAAACGGGGCAGCCTGAACGCCTTCCTCTCTTCCCCGCCTGGCCCAGCACAGCACACGGCACAGCACGTTTCCCACACACTGTCGGGGTTCACCTCTGACTTCTGACCCTACAGAGGTTGTGGGATGGGCGGGGGGGGACCACCCGGTCAGGCTTTAAGGGGGCCCCCTGGGGATGGGTGAGGGGTGTGGATCTAAGACTTCAGGAGACAGCATTATAGGGGGTTAGGGAAGGGGAAGAAGATCAGAGACATGTATTTGGTGATGGTGGAAGGGTTGGAGTTCAGCAGAGGATAGGAAAACAGTGAAGGAGGGGTGAAAGGGGCTTTAAACGTTGTGAATGTGTGTCGGGGGTCACTAAGTGCTTTACTAAATGACCAGAAAACAGACGCGGAAACAGTAAACACTCGCATCTGTGAATATGTTCGTCCTGAAGCTTGTATCTCTCTTACCACGCATGAGGGTGGGGTCTTAGTTGATTTTGCCACTATGTATCTGAGAGATGAAGAACCTCACCGATTGAAGTCAATTACATTTGGTGCTAGAGGGTTAAGTGATAACATTGGTCCAGGAGTGAGTGAAGATAGACTGAATCTGTCCCTGGGTTGTAAATCTCTCCTTTATCACCAGCCAAATCACTTGGGAAGGAGGGCGCCTCAATAAAGCAGCCAGATTGTGCTGACACATCATTACTGTAGTCACAGTCATTCACATCATTCATGTGTTTTTTTGGTATCTAAGATCTGAGAGACATTTTATGCAAGAAATCTCAAATGTCACCATACCTTTTTCTTGACATCAGTGTTTTTTCACTTTATCATCTGGAAAACATTCCTTAGCACATTTTTAAGGCTGGCGCTATTCTACATTTCAATATTGTAAACAAATCTCATGAAAAGCCCAATTTATGGTTTATGCGTTGAATCTACGGCGTAGGTATGTACACCTATGTACATACGCGTAGATACAGACCCTACGCCATAGCCTGACATGCACCTCCCCAGAAATCTAACACACGTCACGGCGACCTCACCAGCTGTGATTGGTTTGCTTGGCCGTGGCTTGGTAAGGTTGCATTTCCTCCCACTCATTTCCGGGTTCCCTTCTCCGTGAACGACATGAAATCACCCTATAGTCTGTTGCCTATAATTGGTTACTGCAGACATACATCTTTTAAATGGGTCACAAATATGTGGTTGAATTTTTTTTTAAAGCTCAGTATTTTCCTAAAACCCTTCCTTACTCAAACAGCAGTAAAAAGTGCATTAGTATTGGTAGTGTTTATATTATTCTGTATCAGGCTTTTATTTTTCCAGTATTATGCATGTTTATTATAGCTACACATGGAGAATGCAGTGAGCTGTAGAAGCCCTCTATAGCCCTAAAATATACAATAAAGATCGCTTAAAGAGCAGAAATGATTATTATTATTATTTTTTTTAAATCAGAGTCCGCATACAGCTACTGTCACGTTGTCCTGACGTGTGCTGCGCTGTGTTTGGTGTGTGAATGTTGCAGGTCAGCGGTGGACAAAGCATAACAGATAAAACACACACACACACACACACACACACACACACACACACACACACACACAGAAGGGGAAGAGAGCAACAGGCAAACACAGTAATAAAGAAAGAGTGACAGTGGAAACAGAGCAACAAAGAGTGTGAAGAAAAAGAGATGTGACAGGGCCGGCGCAGGAATGTGCCGGCAGGTAGTGCAGGGGCCCAGGAAGCAGGGAGACATGGGAAAACATGGAGGGGGAACAATGGCAACGGTGTGTGTGTGTGTGTGTGTGTGTGTGTGTGTGTGTGTGTGCGTGTGTGGGGGTTAGGGTTAGGAGGTGGGGTGTAGCAGAGCCCAGGGGTAGATCAGTTTACCCACCACCACTTACCTGCTCAGCACAGCACTCATGCTGGGAGCAGGCCTCAAAGGGAACAATGGCTGCTATTCATATCAGCACATGACTGCGTGTGTAAGTGTGTGTGTGTGTGTGTGTGTGTGTGTGTGTGTGTGTGTGTGTGTGTGTGTGTGTGCGCGTGTGTTTGTCTGCAACAACAGACATGAGCTGTTGATAATTGATGCAAAGATAAGGTGGGATGGAAATCTTCCAGACTTTTGTCAGTTGTATTTTAAAATAAGCACAGATGTTTGGATTACCTGTGTGGTTTCTATGAACTCTAAAAAAAAAAAAAAAAAATGGATTTCCGCTGTGCAGTAACTCCTTCAAATGAGCTGCTCTCGCTGCTCTTTAATTACACCAAATCAGCGAGGGTATTAACACATTTTCTGGCACTGATACAGAGAGAAGATTATGTAGGATGTGTGGTGGAGGTATTCATTAGCTACATACAAACATCTCATTTAAACATGCATGTAATGATGAACAGGTACAAGGTCAATTGGCTTATATCACATGAATGCCCTTGAGCAAAACATTTTGGTTTCAGCAATTTAAGTTGTTTTAGGGAATCAACCCAATGGGGATTTTCTTGGAAAAACAAGGGGGATTTTGGTGAACAGTCTGACAGCAGAGATATATTGTGTTTCTAACTTTTTTTTTTCTCTCTCATATTTAAGGCAGAGTTGATTTAGATTTCCTTGTATGAAGACTGCTTGTACTGTATAAAACATGCCAAGCCTCAAAATCCCCCTAAACAAGTGTTTTGGCCCTTGTCTTGTACTTGTACTCACAAAAAAGACATACAGAGAGCTAAGATTTCATCCTTACAACCAGACTGGGAAAGCATCAAAGTCATATACTGTACTTTAGGAAAGTTTGTACATGAGTATTTCCATTTTATGCTATTCTACTACATTTCAAATGGTGCTTTTTGCTCCACGAGTTGGGGAAGTCGTTCTTACTTCTTACTATCAATCTTCTCATCTAACTCTTGGCAAGAAAGCAAATAAGCTTACTTCCCAAAATGTCAAATGTTCTGTATAATGAGTCCTAGCTTTTGATACTATACACTGTATGGCCAAAGGTATTTGGACACTCATGTCCACATACACTGATATTTTTTAGACTATAGTGTGCCTCCAACACAGTTTGGGGAAGGCCCTTTCCTGTTTCAGCATGACGATGCTTCCGAGCGCAAAGCCAGGTCCATAATGAAATGGTTTTCCCAGTTTGGTTTGGAAGAACTTCACTGGCCTGCACAGACCCATGACCTCAACGTCAGCCAACACCTTTGGAATAAATTGCAAGCCAAGCCTTCTCACCCAACATCACTGTCACTAATTCTTTTGTGGCTGAATGGGAGCAAAAACCTGCAGCCAGGCTCCATAATCCTGTGGAAAGCCTTTTCAGAAAAGCAGAAAAGCAGCATATTAATGACCATGTTTTTAAAATGAGATGTTCAGCAATCATGTAAGGGTATAATGATTGGGTGTCCATATACTTTTGACCATGTTTTCCTGGGTACTTCTGAACTTTTACTTTGGAAAAATATAAATTCAGAACTTCTACACAACAGAAATATTTATATTGTTACTTTCACTTGATCAAATGATCTGAGCATGTGTTCCCACCACTTATTGGGACAAATTAAGAATACGTGCATGTGTGTGTGAGAGGGAGAAACAAGAAAAGATGTGCGTCAAAGGTGGCAGATGTTGGGAGTGCAACCTGAGACAAGCTCTGGTTTTCTCCCAAGTGACAGAAGACATGGGTCACAGTGAAAAAAAAACAAGTGGCCCACAGCAGCTGGGGAACATGGTATGTGTGTGTGTTGTTTCAATAGTTTCATACGGGCATATGTTACGTATGTTGCATACATGTGTGACATATGATAGTGCGCAGGGCAGATGCCTGAAGCAGAGATAGCCAGTTGTCTTTTTCCAGTTTGTTCCCATGCTAAATCTGTGAGGATGGTGTACACAAGTTTAATCAGGTCAAGAAATTTGGTTGTCACAAATGGATAATCAATGCACTGGTCCCTTCATGAGCACCAATCAAATGTCAGGAATTCTAACAAAATGGAGTAAAAAGAACATCTTGCATAACACTGATAGTCCTGTAAGAGGTCTCCAAGCACAACAATGCAGATTAACGCCATCCTGAGCACACTGCTTGAATGTAAACATGAAATTACACTCCTACATCTGTTCCTTCCTGTCTCCCTGTTTGTGTGTGCATCCCTCAACACGTGCCTGGTGTTTGTTTGTTTCCACAAATGCAAAGTCTGTGTGTCCTGTCAGAGGAGGTCACGCTGCAAACAGGAAGGTGCTGAAGAAAACTATATTTTCCAAACAGTGCACTGAACAGTGGGATTGAGAAATATGAGACTTTCTTCCAATGATATTCAGTGAACTCAAACAATACTTGAACAGAGACACCGTTTTGGCTCATATCAGGCATGTGTCACTATGTGGAGCATAGGGGATTTTAAAGTGCTTTTTATTTAGTTAACACCAAATATAGTAACACATTTCACTCTGAGCTTTTATCGCATGATATGAAAACTTCCAAAGAATAGAAAGTGTTGATATATTGTCAACCAGTTGCCACTGTGACATTAAGACTTCAGAGAGTTGACAGCACAGAGCCAAAAACATGAAAAAAATGCTCAGTTATATGTATGCCCTATATAGCCTTAAATCTGATATTTGGCATGAAAACTGATATGTGGTTTAAAGCCCTGAGCTGTGGGATAAACCCTTGAGATTGGGCTTAGAGGGGCTCTGCCCTCAGCAGTGTGACATGCCCCATATTTGCCCTCAATTGCCCGGCAGGGGTGTGTAATCTCTCTCCTCTCTCAAGCCCTCCTCGCCCATACTCAATTCCTCTAGGAGTCGGGGGGAGTGTGAAAGGGTGATTTTTTGTGTGTGAATCTACATCCAGAATTTTTTTGTCTGAAACAGGAGCAGCAATCAACACAATGTCAGGACTCTGAAATAATCCTCAGGTGTATGGTGTGTGTGTGTGTGTGTGTGTGTGTGTGTGTGTGTGTGTGTGTGTGTCAGTGAGCTTGAATAAACAAATTGACTTGTGCAGGCATTCCAGAGCTGTTTTTATTACACGCTCCCATGATCACACTGACACACATGCCTCTCAGGTCTTATCGATACTGGAAGGAGCTCCCTCCGTTCCATAGGGAAACAAAGTCCACTAGTTTCACCATAATAACCAGAGAGAGAGAGAGAGAGAGAGAGAGAGAGAGAGAGAGAGAGAGAGATTTTCGCAGCAGCAGCCTTGTTGGGCCTATCCTCACAAACCTCTTTCATAACGGGCCTGATATTTACTGTTCTCCCTCTTACTGACTATGACGTCAGTGCTGCAGAGCTACTGACAAGGCTGAAGTGTGTATTTCAAAGCAATTCATTCCGGGGACAGTTTTTACAGCCCGTTTCTGCTTCACTAACAGAAGATTTATGACAATGTCTCCCCCCCATTCCTGTTCTTCTTCTTCTCCTCCTAAACTTTCTCCACTCGACTTTCCACACTTTTAAAAAAAAAAAACTCCCACCTCCTTATCTGTCCTCTGCCCCCTCTCGTCTGCTTCCCTCCCACCTTCTATCCTATCCTACTTTATCTCCTTTCTTTAAAACGCCCCTTTTCTCCCCCAAGCTCAGGTTGTATTGCCTGGAGTTGCACCATTGTGCCCATCATTTACTTTAAGTCTACATCCCCTAGTTATACCCTCTGTCTGCAGCCCCGGGGCTCCTGTCAATCAACAGGCAATAAAACAGCACTCATCCGACCCTGCCCACTTTTCATCAGCCCACATACACACACAAAATGTTACTATGCTGCTTTTCTGACCTATTTTATCTTTAGTAATAACTTGCTGGGGTTGCATGTCTAATTCCAGGTGCAGAGATGAGAAAGCATTTGTTTGCATTATCCAGCATGTCTTAAATAGACCGTTGGCTTTATATAACATAGCAGCCTCATCCAGCAGCTTGTCGGTTCTGTTTATCTTACTATATTTATGTTACTGAGTGTTTCTAGGGTCTGATTCACTCCCCAGTCAGAGGGGTCTGAAGTAGCTGCAAGTGCTTTCATTAGATAAATGTTTAAGCAAAGTCTGTTTAATACATTTCGACTTAATACATTTAAATGATGCAAAATGCGTACAGTCAGTACGGCATGTCTGCTTTGTGGGTTGTGTAAATCTGTCATCTTTTGTTCATTGGAGTGTGTGTGGATAAATAGTACATAACAGTGGGGCCTGGGGTGGGTTATGTAAGGGGGGGGGTGATGGAAGAACAGAGTAATGCATTAGGGCGGACATACAGTGCACAGTGCACATGCTGTGGCATGTTGGGATGACAGAATGCCACCTCTTGTTTATGCGTCTTCGCTCCACAACTCATCAATAAGGCTCTTTGACAGAGACACTGATACACTGTTGGGAGTGATACGTCAACCTGCCGCTCACTCCCAACAGCTGACCCCTCCACCTCCCACCTCCATTGACAAAACAACACCATCCATTCAAAAAACACGAACATAGAGTATAATATTCTTATACAGTAAATAGCATCCCACCCATGTTTCTTGAATAACATGTAGGAGTGTCCCGTTTCTTTGGTTTCTGTTCCACAAACTATTATAAGTCAGCTGCTTGCTCTTATCATTTAAATAAGAGCTTATGAACCAGTTTGATACAATAAAGACTCATTGTTATTCAAACAGACACACAGGTGGAACAGCAGACAGACATCCTGATGACAACACAGTTTAAACAGATGTCAGGTGTCACTTGGACTCAGGTTTTCCATGGCTAACGGAGCGCCAGCTCAACTTTAACTCACTCAGCAGCAACATAATACTAACGACAACAATCAGGTTACTATGGCATTTGATTTTATGCATCACTGTACAGTAGAGTTACAAAATATCTAGTGTCAGGCCATGTTAGCATGCACTCCTGCATGTTTTTTGAGTAGTGTGATACAGTATTGCAGCCTTTAATCCATCTGGATTTTGCTGTCTGATTTCCAGTCTTTGTGTGTGTGTGTGTGTGTGTGTGTGTGTTTCAGTTTGGAGATTGGCCTGCCAGTCGAGAGTGATTCTATCTATAGGCCCACTGAGACATCTGCAGCAGCTGGCCAACGCAGTCACCGGGCAAACATTCATTTTAGGCTACACAGAATGTTGGGACGTCCAAATGAGAGAGAAGGAATGAACAGAATAAATGTGTTCTTCTCTGTGAATGAAAGGGGAGATATGAGATATGTGGGGAAGCATAACCTAGTGTTAAGGCAAACAGGGAAATTAGTATAAGTATGTAATGAGATAAAGAAAGAGCTGCAAACTACATAATTCGTTATAATTAAGCAAACAGAAAGGCTGTTAAACCTTTTTGTTACAGGGCAATAAATAATGGATATATTCAAATTAAAGAGAGCTGAAGCAGCGCAGTGGACAGACATGACACACTGCTGAATGTAAAAGCATCTTGAGAGAAAGGTAATGCCATCTGAATTAGGTTCTTGGAAGGATGGACCCTACCATTAAAAATGAACTAATGTCTAAAGAATTCTTACTTCAATTAACGCAAGTCGTAACAATTCTGAATGTATTTGCACATTGACAACATGTTCCATTAAAATATTTGGTAATACTTTATAATAAGGGTACATGAATTATCATCAATTCATGCATGACTTCATGCATGAAACAACATGAATTCATTCATGTAGTACTTCAGGAACTATCAGTAATGTACTGTACAAGGATTAATGGTATCTCATACATGACTTAATGCAGGAACAATATGTTAATTAATGCATCAATTAAGGTATTTCAATCATGATTTCTGATTTATTGATGATGTTCATGTCTTCTACATTAGTAAATCTGTAGTAAAGGTGACAGGCTAAATAACTTCTGAGTGTCTGTTTTTGTTTGAGGGGTCACAAAGATGATTAATCATCTTATTTATTAAATGTTATAGATGGACCAGGTCAGCACTTTATTTGAAGGGCCACAAACATGATGAAGTAATGAAGTAATGTTTAGTTAATCATGATGACAACACTACACTACAAGTTTGTTTTAGCCTTTCCGTGTGTTCATGGACATCGGAAAAACGTTTTTCCGAGTGAAAACGTCATCATTCACGTCCCTTCCTGTCGGAATTAGAGGTGGGAAACTCGGGCTAGATTTTGCTAACCGAGTTTCCCAGTTGGTGACGCGTTGTTAACAACTGACGTTTGATGAAGGCGACTTTGGTTCACTAAACATATTTCAATGACAATAAACTGTTTATTGTGGACAAACGCCTCTGCTGAGAAACATACACAGACATGTTTCAAATTATTCATAAATAGGCCTATGTATAAAAAAACAACAACACATTATCCGTGTCCTTTCCCGTTCGTTGTCCTGCAGATAACACAAACACCTGACGATGTGCTGTTTGTATGCTCGCATAAGAAAACAGCAGCAAATTATTGTGGCCTCCATGTTTTCACCAGGTTTTCGCACACCTGATGCTCTAGGCTACACCCAACATTTGGTGGCAGTCGTGCAACAAGTTGTTATGCCAAACGCCAATATAACAGAGGAAGAAGAACACGCATCATTCCCGACACCATCCATAGACTGACACCATCCTAACCATGTGAACGCTGGTAGTCGGAAAAACAACGTAATCACGGGGATTCCCTGTCATTCCGAGGTGGCATGAACGCGCCATTTCACTTTAACTACAGACTTACCAATGAAGAAGACATCATCATCAATAAATCATGTGATTGGCATACCTTATTGGATGCATTAATTAACGTATTATTCCTGCATTAAGTCATGCATAAGATACTATTAATCATGGTACATTACTGATAGTTCATGAAGTACTACATGAATGTATTCATGCTTTTTCATGCATGAAGTCATGCGTTAATTCATGATAATTAATGTACCCTTAATATAAAGTGTTACCAAAAATGTATGCTCTTTCAATACAATATCTGCTCATAGCAAAGCATGATTAAGGTTTGCTATGGTTATGTTTAAGCACTCAAATCACTTGGTTAATAGAAAGGAAAGATTGTGGACTTAAACACTGAAAACGTCAACAGTGACCATAGACAGTATATAAACTGGACCAGTGAAGGATATTAGAAGCACTTTCCCGGTGATGGCTGAGCGTTACTGAGCAGCCTCCAACTGAGCTTGAAGACGTAGATGTGACGTGAGCAACCTGTCTGAAAGTTGGAAGTCTTCTGGTAGCTGTGCCAAGAGAAATCTCAATCATTCCCAATCTTGCAGAGACGGAGAGCGTAGGTATATGTAAGGAGATAACATAGGCACAGGCTAATTATTGCTAACTAAAATGCTAGGTAACATTAGTAATTAAACTTAAACGGCGAATGTAAGTCGAAACTGCCTGCGAGCTTCTCCTGTACTATACGGTAATTCCTCTACTACGCGACAGTAAGTGGTTATGATACAATCGTTAGACTATTTTTACAAAAACGTCTATTACGGAGCCATAACGTGAGATACAAGGTAATGGAGCTTTTTATACATTGTCATGTTTCTTTAGAAATAAACAGTGGACAAATAGAGTATTTAAACCCTTCAGATGTAAAGTTATTCACTGTCAAAATGGCGCCAAAATGAATGGCAGTCAATGGAATGCTAACGGGAGGTGATGGCTTGGTAGCATCAAAATGGCGCCATAGGAGCTACGTGTTCCGGGGAGAGGCTTACCCCCTTGACAGTGACTTGAGGCATGAGACAAGCAATTCCTACATTCAAACATTGCCACTGAACATAATCCAGGCAGCAAAGTTTCTCTCAAAACATCATTGGCAAAAAAAACAACCCCAAAACATCAGTAGTATATAAGCAAACATTTCCAGGAGAGATGATTGGTTTCAGTATGTGAAATGTACTCTGATAAACCTCTCACATAAACTGCAAGATCACACAATTTCAATGTATATACAGTAGAAGTCATCAGACATCACTTCAAGTTCACCACAACTATGCAGGACAAAGATAATGGTAGGTTGGGGCAGAAGGCAGAATTCAATTCAATTCAGAGAAAGCCAGAACAAGAAAGGAGAGAGAACGAAAGAGAGAGAACATGAAGATTGAAAAAATGGATTGATTATTTGATCTAGAAGAATGTACTGAATGATGTCTTGTTCATGCTGGTTTGAAAAAGGAAGAGTTGTGTTTGAGCCGTGACATTAACTGGCCTGAGGGACTTCTCTCTGCTCCCCACTCAAGCAAGTGACAGGCATCCACTGTGTGTTTCAGAAGAGACAAACACTGTAAAAGTGCACCATACACACCCTGCTGAAAATACAAGTGAGGAGGTATGTGCATTTGTAGGAGTACAGGAAAATGTACAAGATACAGGTCCAAGCACGGTGTGTGTGTCAACAGTCATCAGCCTCAATCAATCTGGTGAATTGAGTGACAGATACAAACTGCTGCTGCTGGCTGTCTAATCCAGGTCTCAGCCCCCTGCGTCCCACTGTAGTATTCATATTCAGCAGCAGACCTGACGTGGGAACAGATTCTGTGTCAGTGTCCAAGATTTATGTCAGACGGATCACCACTAACTCCCCAGTCTTTCTTGGGCACACACACACACACACACACACACACACACACACGCAAACGCGCACACACACACACAGAGAGTGGTTGTTCCTCCAAGTCCTCCATCGACTGGCAGCTCTGAGACGCCATGGGTCTGTATTTCAAAAGCCAAGGTCAGAGCGGCATGCATTCACCAGGAAGTTACACAGTAATAAGACCAATTAGGAGGCTGCCGCAAGGAGGTATTCATTCATTCTCTTTCTCCGTCTCCCCCCTCTGTCTCCCCGGAATAAAGCCTCACTTTGTCCTCGGAAATTATCCACATTATTACAAAAACCTTAAAAACAAATACAGCTTCTCCTTGAATTTGGCTTTTGGCTGCAGCCGTCATAGGACCCTTTTTCCCACAACCGGGCAAAATTGCAGCGCTTTCGATTTGACCTCTCAGTTTTACTCGCATCACACTCCCTCACCGTCTCCTCCGCTCCATCTCTCCCTCCCTCTGTCTTTCCCAAGTTTCTGTATCTAGTTCTCTCCCTCCCTTCTTGTCTCACTTGGTTCACTCCCATCAGCCCAGTGACACACACACAAGCCTGTATCCATTAACAACCATCTGTTCAACCTTGACTGAGAAAATGAACCTCTACATACTCACTTCATCAAACAGTGATGACAAACGCAAAATTCTAGCAGTAAAGTAGTATATTCAAACTTGTATGTAATTAGTTCTACAATGTCTTCTGTGGCGCTGGAGGTAGGTAAAGTCCAGTGAAAGATGCCACTTTGTTGCATTGTGGGAAGTGGAGGATTGAGAGTATGTGGAGCTTGGACCATAATAAAAGTCTCAATACAAGTCTCAAAATCTGCTGCTTTGGCCATTCTTTTTTCAATCTGTCTCTTGTGACCACATTATTAAAACAACACTAACGTGCTAGATTGCCCGTTGAAGTTTCGTAATGAGAAGTGTTGCACCAAACTAAACTGGTAAATTTTTATTTACCAGAACAACACGTCATATTATTAAACTGTAGGTATTTAGACTTAGTGAAATCCTGCAGCAGGTCTTTGTTCTCATTCTTCTGGTGGTGAAAGCAGCTTTGCTGCTGACACACACCAGACGTCATGACCCCGTTCCCAAAACCCTCTCCCTGTTCTTAACAACTCAGCTCTTCCTGATGTTTTGTTGGCTGACGCTCTGCAGACCAACAAAGAAAAGAATTAAAAGGCCCAAACTGAAAAGGAATCGGACAAAACACATCAGTCAAAAGCATCAAAGCCATTTTCTAAATTGAATAGCGAAGCTTGGATGGTGGTTTGCCTACGTTTCAGTGGTGCACTCTGAGATAAGCCTTAGATACATACAGAGACAAAAGCAAATGGATGATGTGGATTCATATTGCCCAGTGGCACCACAAAGAGACTGTGCTCTTATAAACTTTACTGGAAGTGACTGGATTCATTCATATATAGTGTTGCTAGGAAAAAAAAAGCACCTGGAGAAATGTTACATTAAAGCTCCATTGTGTAATTTTTTGAGTTGATTCGTAGCAAAAACCCCTTTGTTCTTTCACAAATATGTGCTCATTCATGTATAATTACTTCCACCAACTAATCAAAGTATTGTCGTACGTGTAGAATCTGCCATTCAGAATCATTCAGAATACATACGAGCGAGTCGCTCGAATGACGGCCGCCATGTTGTACCTCCATCTTTAAAATACATTAGCCAAAGAGGGACATGCCTCCGCCTTTCGCGCTTTTACACTCAGTGCCAGGGAGGAGGAGAAGATTACTCACGACTGCCGGCAGATTTGAAAACCTGTTGAAGATGGAGGATCATGCCTATTCTCTAGGACATGTAACGGAGTCGCCACGGAAGTTAAAAAAAGAATTAAAATGACAACGCGACAGGCAAAGCAACAAGACCAAAGTTAATATTGGAGTGTCTTTTCCAAGATGGAAAGAGCTCATAAGGAGCAAGGATTTTAAAAAGGGACACCAAAGTTGCCTGCTTTCTTCTCGACAGGTAATTCTGCCTATTTGTGTAAATTCAAAGTTTTATAGTTGCTTGGCTAACTATAGCATGGTTGTGCATAACGCTAGAACGACGTCTAGGATACTTTTCCTCGCGTCAATGATAAAAAAGGATTGTCTACCTTGTAACATAAACATAATCATATGTGTCGTGATTTCCCTGGCAGACAACTCACGTCATGTGCAGTTGTAACACAGACTAGCTACAGCTAGAACAGCTGCGTGTAAACGATGGAGATACTAAGAGCTAATTTCGGTTTCATTGACATTGTTCATACTGCTCAGAGAAATATATTAAAAACACAAACCTCCGTTGCTTCTCTCCTACGCTGTAAACATTGCCTTACACTATTAATCTCGTACAATATACAGAATAACGATAGCACTGATACTTTACTAACATTAGCTTGCATATGTTTGGGAACCTGATAGCTGATGTTGAATGAAATGGTACCAAAATAACATAAAACTATTATTACACTGGAAGGAACACTCACGGACAAAGTCGTACTTCTTGGAATAATACGGCCACCATAGGAGTTAAAATGCACTCGGAATGGGAGGGGCTAGAAAGTAATATTCAGTTGGTTATCATATACAATTTCACCGCTAGATGGGAGAAATTCTTACATAATGTAGCTTTAAGACATTTCTTTAAATATTTTGTAAAGCAAAACTGGCATACTCACTTTGGTGAATCAATCCTGGATAAAAAATTGTTTGTATACAAAATTGAAACCCCAAAAATCATACTTCTCGTTACCACATACCACAGTGTTTGAGATGTCTAAATGCATTTATCATGCATGCAAGACAGCCATTAGTTTCCATTCAGTTCAATACGTTATGAATCAACTTGCAGTCACTTGAAACGTGCTTGAGATCAGTAATCCATCACAGTTGACATCATGTCTGTCTGTTCTTAAAGATATGTTATCATTGCCTGGTATTACAGTGCAGATATTTCTCATCAATCACTTTCAACTCCTTTCAACTATTTAACAATGACATAACTTTTTCCAGAATAAAAAGTTCTTTGTGACAGGTTACCTACCTTAACACAATTTCCAACATAAATGGAAACAAAATGAATGGTAACCAATGCAATGGGTAGGATAATAAGAGAAACACTACACAATCTAATGATCATCAGTGATTTAAAATATACATTTGATAGTAAATAAACTACAACATGATAATGAACATTGATTGTTATTTTAACACTTATTTGAAACTCTTACAGCTTGTTGTATTCTCAGATTAGGTTGGTCCAGACACTTAGTCTGGACAGTGTAAGGGGTCGAGGCCCTCCTACAGAGCTCCTCTCATAGGTCACATCCTGTCCGAATGGGGAGAAAGAGGGGGCTCCTCTTACCGTGGGAGGTGGGAGCCTGGAGGTCAGAGGTCACGGCTGCTTTCTCATGTTTCAAAGCTTGCTTGGGGGCTGAGGTCGCAGGGTCAGTGCGGGCAGTTCGGCTCTAGTTAGGGCCGCCGTGACTTTGTGGATCACAGTAATGGCTTCCGCAATTAAATGCTAAAAATGGAAGCATTTATATCCTATGGTGAAAGAGGGGGACGGTGATGATCGTCAGGCTGTTTCAGCCAATCATGTGATCTGTCTCTGGGTGCTTGTTACCTGATGTGCGCCGGACAGAGCACACGCTGCAACAGTGATTTTAGCGTGTGTTGTGTCGTTACTGTGGGATTACTGAGCAATCAATCATTGAAGGCAGCTCTGCTTTTGACTTTAGTGGACAAACAAAGTCTCAGTGTGAGCTCACTGTCGGGGATGATAGACTACTAGATCTAGCAGATTCAGGAGTGTGTGCATGTGTGTGTGTTAATGGTTTTGATGGTGGTGATGGAGGATTGACTGGTAAATACCGGGCTAGGAAGTATAGGACAAGAGAGCGACTGAGAAGGATAGTAGGATGAATAAAAAGAGAAAATGGACGAGTATGTTACAAAAGAGAGAAAAATATTAAAATACCATTTGTGAACAGACCCTGAAACTTGAAGGTGGAGAATGAACGAAAAAGATAAAAGAAAGAAAGGGACTGGGAAGGCAAAGAGACGAGGAGGTAATGTCCTTCTGCTGGCCAGGGCCTGAAGAATAAGTCATTGTTTTTGGCATTCAATCAGGAAAGTGAATGCAGATATTCAGAAGTGGGATAAAGGGCAACTCTAAAAAGTGAGCAGAGTGGGGGGTGGTAATGGGAGTGGGTGAGTGTGGGTGCGGAAGAAACAAAAGAAGTCTAGGGAGAGACTGCCAAGAGTGAGGATGATAAAGGGTGAGAGAGAGAGTGCAGCGGAGCGCAAATCAAAGAACTTGCAACACAAAATGTACAAAAGAAAAAAGCAGTGAAGAACTAAAAGTACGTCAGAAGTACAAGTTGAACCATGTTGTTTTCCAGCGAGCTGTAAAATTGCTCCACTGTAAAGGGACAGGGAAGTGGAGCGCTTTTGTAGGTGTTATCTCAGTTAGCGATAAAGAGCTTTATGCACAGTGTGGTGTGAGGCAAGGAGCTGAGCCTCATAGGGAGAGAGGGACACACTTACATAACTGGCCCTGTAACTGCCAGCAGCTGGCTTGGTCTGGGCTTGCAGAGCTAAAGCCTCTATGGGTCCAGATCCAGATTTCATGTCTCCAACAGTAGGTCAGAGAGGAGAACAGACTGGCCATGAGAGGTTCTGTTTCCCGTCAAGATGCATCTCCTCAGCCTGAGCAAGGAGAGCATATATGTTGATCAAGTGCCAAGAACTGAGAAAGAGGTCACTTATCCACTTATTCATTTCAAACAGTTTGAAACAAATGATGAGGCAATGTAGCACTTCCCAGCTTCCAGCACTGACAGTTTATCAAAATGTTTTAACATGAGGTAACGTGTATATCTTTAATGCGTCACTGCAAGATGAGAAATGAAGATGTGAGAAAAACTGGAGGAAAGAAATATGATTCCATTAAATCTGCAATATTTAATAACTGTTCTGTTGGATATACAGTTCCAACAACAAACATTTCTAAAAGTCTTCCAAATGAATTAATATGTAATTTATAATTTAGCTGCGTTTGAAGTTCTGCATTAGAAAAGCTGTATGAAAACGGGAAAAATGCGATCAAACTTCAATTGCGCAAAAATGTTTTTACACTCACTTTTTTTTTTTGCCTTTGTCGAAAAAGAGTTAATGCACTAAATAGGATATGGAAACACCTTTGGTGAATAAGTTCTGATGTATTGATCTCTCATGACTGATCAGCTGTTTCCACTGTCAGCGTCTTCCTGGATATTATATTCATTTGTCTTCGTCTCTGGACAGCATTAAACATGGCCAATATTAGGCGACATGAAAGAACAATTGAAACTTGCCCAATTGAACCAAATTCCTGAAGACCTCTCTCCATTTTTCTATCATACATGAGTTAGATAAGTTAGATGGCCAATGCGACTTGTTTTGTTTTCAGTCAGCAACCTCTACTTCGTTTACTCTGTATACTGGTGGATTACAGGCATAAGTAGCCTGTAGCGCAAACTTGCGACGAAACTACGCTGTAGCCTAGTTTATTCGCTCCAAACCAGTTGATGGAATTGCGCCAAATCACATGCTGATGTTGCGCAATAATGTTTATCTTGTTCACCATCTTAGTTTAGCATGTTAGCATGCTACCATTTACTAATCAGCACAAAAACACAAAGAACTACTGATGATCTTGATATTGGACAAACTTATGACCAGATGATGGCGCTAGATGAAAAGTCAGAGGATAACCAATGTTATTACAATTCATCCCTAGGGGGACATGGATGAATGTTGAATGAATGTTTGAACTAAAGTGCCATGACTCATGACAGTCCATGAAATAGTTTTTGAAACATTTCAGTCTGGACAAAAGTGGTGGATCAACCGACTGAAAGACACTATGACCAACAACATTGTCTAGAGCCTTGCTGCCAGCATGGCTAAAAATACCTGCTTGGTCAAAGTAAGGGAACAATCGTGGTCACGGTTAAAAAAAAAAAACTAACAATGCTGATTGTTCTCCCATGGTCTCCCATGTCAAATACAGAGGTTTTGTTGATCCATCGAACTGAACTCCTCCCTCTGCGGACTTTGTGGCTCCATAATAATGTCACACTAGTTCCTCCTTAACTCCTGATAGACAAGAGTCTGATTCCTTCAGCTGCTAGATGACTTTGCCCCTTGAACACATTTGCTGACACAACTGATACTGTTCTTTTTTGTTGGAAGGAAAGTCTCAACATTCAATTTCTCTTTAGAATTGATGACCACAAGCTCAGTCAATATTGACTATGTGGAACTAAACTATCAATGTTTACTTTGGCAACAGGAACACTTTGGTCCATCTATCCTGTTGAGCTGGTCAAGTCACTAATAAGTTACAGGGGTGGGTAAATAATCAGCTTCACTCCTGACATTATTAGTGACCACTAAACCCACTGGTTTACATTTGGAATGAAATTGCGCTTTTGTTGATAACATAAGTTGTGCATGGATGTTTGGAAACCCTCAGTCAGGGTGTGTGATCAATATTAAACCGGTGAATCACACACATGTTATCTGAGGTGTCTTTGTCCTGTGTAAATCAGTCAAACTGAAGGCTATTGGATTTGCAGTCCAAACATTGGTAAACCACAGGATGACATCAAGACCAAGGCATCACACACACACACACACACACACACACACACACACACACACACACACACACACACACACACACACACACACGTCTCAAGTGTGAGCCATGTCATACAGAGAAAAAGGTAATGCAGCTTCACATATTGTATTGGCAGAAAAGAAACGTCCATGCTGGATTATTCAGCAATTTTTGTTTTTGTTGCAAAAGATATTTTAGTCCTAGCCTGATACCGAATAAAGAAGTCCAGAAACACTTATTGAACTACTTAGTGTGCTATATAGAGTCAAACTACAGTGTAGTGTTCTCCTCATGCAAGGATCAAAGCACCACAGGCTGTCAACAATCAAACAGAGAATGAACTGATAAAGAGAGTGCAAGTGATAGAGGCATCAGAAAGAAAGGGGAAGCACAAGATAAAGAGATTCAAACATGAGAGAAAGAGACAAGGAAGAAAAAATAGAAAATATTCCCATATGTTCCAGAGTAAATGAGGTCACTACACCCATGAGCCATTTCAACACAGGGAACAATGCATGTCTCTGGAGGCCAATCAGATAACATCAGCCAAGTAGGCTGCAGCTGTGAACCAATCACAATCTCTCTTAGTGACATCAGACGTACAGTTGGATTCAAACCAGGGAATATGATCTACAGAAGAGGAAAAAGTTAAAAAGGGTGGTTCCTCTTGGAAATCCAAACCTTATTGAATTAGACCCGAAAGTCTCTACTCATGTGATCCAGTTTCTTTCATCACCATCACTTTCTAGAGTCAGGGAAGGACTACTTTTCATGCCCCAGATACAATTTGGCACTAAACACTGAAACCAAGTACAGTGAAGGCAACTTGAGACGCTCTGCAAACAGCTGCTCTCCTTATCAAGAAGCACATAGCATCTGGTTAGTTTCTGAACACCAGAGAATAGAAATCCAAAATGTTTACAGCTGAATCTTCAAGTCGTGAAATTCTGACATAAGTCAGAAAAGTAAATCATTAACTACAATCTTCAATGGAGAGGAGAGTGTAGCAGAAAACCAATATATCATAAAGGCCACACGTGACAAGCACACAGGTGTGTGCATTTGTGAATGAAGCAATACACTGTATGAACTTTTGCCAGTTGCAAGTTTGTTTCATGCTCTACTTTCACAACTGGATTAATCACTATGATCACAGAAAATCGAATGTATCTGAGTAAAAACACAAAAAAAACAGCTCTTACAACAGCAGTCATGTTGTAAGAAAGAAAGGGAGTGAAGCTTACTTCTATAATGGCTTTAGTTATTTTTAAAGTTATTACAATTCCTCCTGAGGGGGACATGAATGTCTGGAACCAAATTTCACGGCAATATATCCAATAGTTTTTTAGATACATGTATATCAGTGTGGGTTGCCATGCCGCTAGCATATCTAAAAATAAGAAATAAAAAGCATACAAATGGACCAAAATACAAGCAAGGCTGTAAGAGCAGTTGAAAGAACTGTGTCAGGTTGGCAAATAGCTAAACTGCTTTACAAAGAATTTGCTTGAGCAGCAAGGTATTGTAGTCTATAGTCACTTTTATATGAATTAACTTGGAGGCTCCAGTTGAAGCACCTTTACATACACACACTGTTCATGTGCAAGTGCAAAGATACAAAAATGTACAAGTCCAAACAGTTTGCCTGAAGAAAAGACACATGTTCAACAGACCACAGGACAGATGTTCTGGATGCAGAGATGGGCCTCTTTATAGCAAAACACTGAGCTGTTCAAAGAGGCCCTGTTGACCCAGGGACAGAGCGACTCAATTAGCTTCCCATAATGAGACCACACTGTGGGGGGTGTTTATATAAGCTTATTAAAACATAATCCTGCCAGCAACGCCATACTGTAACATGCCAGACAGGCCACTCCTGCAACCACACTGTTAGCTAACAGCAGGTTGTATCTTTACTCCTCAGAAGAAATGTAAAGAGAGCTCAGACAAAGTAGCTATTTGTATTCATAAAACTTCTCAAATCAAACTCCTTTTTTTGGGATCAAACCAAACTCAATGTCTCTCCAGAAATCTCTGTTCACTTAACAGATCTTTTTCTATATTGACTTTATAATCATAACTGTTTGACCTCCATTTGTTGTGCCTTTTAATGTGTATTAGTTCACTGGTACATATGTACTGTATTTCCTACAACTACGGTGGCCGACAGGGGCAAACGCCCTGCAACTTAAGAAAACACACGCAAATAGACAAAACACAAGCAAATTAAGAAAACAACTTCATTAATTTGACAACACATGTGCAGCATTCAGCAAACGCGCTGCAAATACCACAACACAACCAAATAGTTAAACGCACTGCAAATATGAAACGATGCAAAAAGAAAAGCACGCAAACCCCGAAAAAAGAAGCGATGCAAAAAGAAAAACAACTTCATTAATTTGACAACACATGCGCAGCATTCAGCAAACACACTGCAAATACACACAACACAACCAAATACATAAACGCACTGCAAATGCACACAACGCAACCAAATACATAAACGCGCTGCAAATACACACAACACAACCAAATACATAAACGCGCTGCAAATACACACAACACAACCAAATAGATAAACGCGCTGCAAATACACACAACACAACCAAATAGATAAACGCGCTGCAAATATGAAACGATGCAAAAAGAAAAACACACAAACCCAGAAAACAAATGCAACAAAAAAACGCTGCATCCAGATTACACAACGGAAGTTCTCCAGGCCTCTAGAGGGAGCAGCTAAGAGGAACAGCTTGATTTTCGACCTCACGGGGAGAGAGGGAGGGAGGGAGAGAGAGAGAGAGAGAGAGAGAGAGAGAGAGAGAGAGAGAGAGAGAGAGGGAGAGAGAGAGAGAGAAACTGCATAGACTGCATAGACTGTAAATATTAAGTCTCTATGTTTGAGATCTGTTTTCTCTGGTTTGGTGGGTGTGTCTCGGCTCAGGTCCCAGCTGATACTCAATCAGCAGAGACGTCTGTAAACTCGTGGTGATAAAACATTTAAAACTGCATCAGCGTTTAACGTTGACGTTTGTTTAAGCCACATGAGAGGGTTTAATTTCGAGGTCCGAAATTACTGAAGTGTAGGCTTCCTCAAGTGTAATATTGTGATTATACAACAACGGTTACCAACAAAATAAGTGATCAATCTGTATTCATATTGTGGAGCAATTCGCTCTTGAAATACAAAAAACAGACAGGATTTCTAGTCCCTCCATGTTAGTAAACCAGCCAATTTACCGTGGGATTTATCAAACTGAATAAATCCTGCTCACACAAATAAACACAAAACTGCTTTGCTAACTCCAACGTGTTGTAAGTAAGACATCTGCTGAAAAAGTTATTGTATTCATTAGTATGATTGCCGTACTGTTTAGTTCACAAACATCCAACACACCAAAGTACAAAGACATAGCGGACCAGACGCAAACTTTTATTTTGAAAAGCCGAAGCTCGGGGACGGCAACAGCCGGGAGGGCATGAGACAGGAGCATAGACTGTATATTAATAATATATTATGTTATTAATAATAATAATAATAATAATAATAATAATATGAATTTAATATCGGTTAATAACGGTCGAAAATCCAGCTGTTCCACTAGCTGCTTCCTCTAGAGGTCTGGAGAACTTCCGTTGTGTAATCTGGATGCTTTTTTGTTGCATTTGTTTTCGGGGTTTGTGTGCTTTTCTTTTTGCATCGTTTCATATTTGCAGCGCGTTTATCTATTTGGTTGTGTTGTGTGTCTTTGCAGCACGTTTATGTATTTGGTTGTGTTGTGATATTTGCAGCGCGTTTGCTGAATGCTGCGCATGTGTTGTCAAATTAATGAAGTTGTTTTCTTAATTTGCTTGTGTTTTGTCTATTTGCGTGTGTTTTCTTAAGTTGCAGGGCGTTTGCCCCTGTCGGCCACCGTATACAACTGGTGTAGTACAATGCAGGTGGTTAGGACAGTGCAGTACTACAGTAAATACCAGTTTCAGTCTGACACTGCTGTCACACAGTACCACCAACGACCAATATTCAGAGAAAAACAAACGTCTTATGAGTGAAGAGATTCTCTTATTTGTTTATATTTTGACATGGACATGGACTTGTGGCAACCGTCTTCTATACAGCAGAAACTTGTTTTACATCACGTACTCTCTCTATATTGATTCAAGCTGCTTTAAATCCAAACATGAACATTTTACCACTACTGAAGCTTTCCACATGTCACGATGTAGTGAATACAGGGAACAGGGATAGGACTCAAATGCACATGAAGCAGGCGAACAGGATCAGTTCAGTAATTTATGACTGTATATGTATATAGGCTTACTAGCATGTACAGCAGACAGGTTCAGGTACTGGGTCCGAGTTGGGTTCAGGTTCCGGTTGCTGGACAGAAAAGGCATGAAGGAACATGGCAACTTTGATTGTATGGCAACTGAGAGGCTGATGAGGGAATAAGATGCAGGTGAGCAGGAGGGTCAGGCAACAACAGAGCAGATGAGGGAAGTGGGAACAGGTGTGTAGATGGGTGGAGCAGGGGCGGCGCAAGCTCCAGATGCCACAAATCGTTTTAAAAGGTTTTTAAAGGTATCTAATATAGTTGAGTAAGCTAAAAGCTCTTATTGGCCTATTATTCAATTCAGAGTATTGAAGACCACATTTACTTGGTGTTGCTGGGGATCCTTGCTTTGCAATCAGAGCAGGCCAGATTATTATGGGATGGATTCAAATTTAGCAGATTTGTCAGCTAAACAGTCATTTTATGAACTACTCTCTAGTAACAAAAATAGGTTTCAAGATGAGAAATGCTGTTTACACCAAATTCCTACCCTATCTATGTTATGTAACTTAAAATTAGCAACATGAGACCATTTTGCCTCATTTTAGGTGGCAGGACATTTGTTGTGTTCTGGTTTCAGAATGATAAAGAGAGTTGGAGAACAATTAGATACGAAATAGGATGTAGGCTCTACGGGATGATTTTTTCCTTGGAAATACAGATTTATAGACATTCTATTATCAATTGGCTTGGAAAATAGTGCATGCCCCTGAAGCCCCTTAGGTTTGGGCTGAGCCCCAAGTTATGGGGAAAGAAGGGAAAGTCTAAATGCATTGTGTGGATGGTTGGAAGAGAAATGGCAATGAAGGGGACTTGGGAATATGGCTGGAGACCACATAGGCCTCCCCATCCACCCCAATGGATGGGTTATTGTCTGGCTCTGATTTCCATGTGATTCAAAATCTACACAATGGGCAGAAAAATGTGTCTGAATGAACTTTTGACTTTGAAACCCTGGTGAACTGGCACTTCCCCACCTACAACAACAGCCTCTAGTTGGCTGATTCAGAATAACGTTGGCATTGTTGTTGCTCTAGCTAACAGGAGCTAACTGGTTAACTTTGGTAGCAGTTGCTGAGCTTGCTAACTTAAGAGAGGCAGGGGGTGAGAGGGCGGTGACAACACTATTGTCATGAAAAGCAATATTATGAATAGATTGTGCATTATAAAAAAAAATGCCATGATGAAATAAAAAAAGATTTTAAAATGGGCATTTTGAGATAAAGTGAAATCAAAATTATATCCAATAAAATTGAATTATGAAATTTACAAAAACATTTATTTATATATTTTACGGAATTCATTTGTATGATTATTTTATAATGTATTCTTTTATTTATTTAATATTGAACATTTTGGGGTTCCATACATTTCAAGCACACTGAAGACCATCCTCACTTCTCAGTAAACCTGCGTATTATAACACAGCACTCAACACTTATAGTCCTGTGAACTTATAAGAACATGAAAACAGTTCACTGAAGTAACTTGTTACAGGAGAGAGACTAAGGTCTTAAATATACTTTGAAAGCAGATTTCTGTCAAGAGTAATGAACTGTACTCAATCGTTGGTTGAGTCTACATGTGGGTGTCTTTTAATCAGGGCCTCAGACATATTGCATCGCATTACAAGAGCTTGGCCAACAGTTAATCCTTACGACAATGTACAAAGTAGGCCACAGTCTACTAGTTGGATCCCTTCTCATCCCACAGACCTGATCAAAATGGTTAATGTCCCTCACAAATCCCGCCCCATGGGCTGAGCTCAAGTCATTATGCTGGCAATTATCTGAGGGGTGCACAAGAAATCCTTCACCAACTTTAAGACATCAAAACTGATTACAGAGCTGCTCTTTCATGTGGAGTCAGAGTTCACTTGTTACCTAAATGATTCTCAGAAGTTATGTAAGGAATTGGGTTTACAGGAATGAAAAGTTCAATGACCATCTGAGTTGTTAAAGCTGAAGCAGGCTCCAGCCGACTGGGCTACCCATTTCACACCATTATTTCACCCAGCATTCATTTAAAAAGGAGATTTATACTGATTCCATCCAGGGCTGTGCCATCCAACCACATGCTGGTTATATGTTATGTTTTTTGACTATTATCTTAAAGGAATAGTTCAACTTTTAAAAAATTGCAATTGCTTATTTGCTTTCTTGCCAAGGTAGATTAGATGATGGACACCACTCTCATATCTGTCCATTCACTATGAAGCTGTTAGTGTAGCTTAGCATAAAAACTGGAAACCGGGCGAAACAGCTACCTTGGCTCCCTCTGAAGGTAACAAAATCCGCCTACCAGCGCCTCTAAGGCTCACTGATTAATATGTTATGTCTTGTTTGTTTAATCAATACAAAAATGAAAATTTACAATTTGTGGTTTTACAGGGATTATGCGCTATACAGAGCCAGCTAGCCATTTCTCCCAGTTTTTATGCTAAGCTAAGATAACTGGCTGCTGGTTCTAGCTTCCCGTTGAATTGGACAGATATGAAAGTGGTATCGATCTTTTCATCTAATTCTCAGCAAGACAGCGACTGAGTGTAGTTTCTAAAATGTTCAACTAACCTATTCCTTTAGGATTAAACTTGATTAAGGCGGAAACCTTAGTATTATAGTATATACAAAATACTAGTTAGTGTAGAAAATGCTTTAAAAAAATGTTTAGACAATATTGGACAGGGACAGAAAATATATTTTAACTTTTTTCTATACTCAGAAAAAAAGTTTGGTTGTATAGCTATTCAAAAACTTTCTAAGGTGGCTGTGGTTATACTAGAGGAATTCAGACTCATTACCTCAGTACTACAGATACTCTAAGAGAGAAACAGAGCAGCTCTATTGGACTGAACCCACAGTGGAAGCCATTAGATTGAGCCACAAACGTTTGCCTACGTGAACCTGTGACCATGAAATGGCTCTAATGCATACAGTTAGATTACCACTGGAATGGTAATATTTTGTTTGGTGATGTTGGCTCATTGACGTGTTTTACATTTACATATGGTTACACAAATGCCCCCACATATGTTTACTTAACACTGACCTCTTCTGTTTTATGAAGTAGAGTATTTTATTCACTTTTCTACCTCAGGGACAGGTTGGGTATTTGGATTAAGCAGAGCAGTCTAAGTTAGGCAGACACTTGCACATGAATACACAGTCTAACAATTTCACTGTGAAATTTAAGAGATGTCTAGACCTAACCCCTGCTATGTTTCCTGTCTGTTAGTTTCGTGATTGACAGCTCAATATTCCCATCACAGACAATAACTAGTACTTTGAGCAGACAGGTAGATATTACAGTCAAACACACAAGCCACACTGCTAAATCACAGGACGTTTCACAAGATGGCTGCTTTGCTAGGAGACAACAATGAGGTTTCCTGCTAAAATATTGGTGGAAAGTGGAGCCACCCTGACTATCATAATTAGACCACTTGGCACCACTTCTACCCCAGTTTCACCACTCTGAGGCTGGACAACATACTCATCTGCAGTCTGCCAGACGACAAACTCTCTTTTAGCTGCCTACCCTATCATTAGCGCTTCTAAACAAGTACAAGATACCTAGCTAACTGTCATTCTCTGCCTATTATTGTCTACTGTGGTGCAGACATGTAGCTATGAATATGAGAAAAATCCTATTTCAGGCAATTATAATCATCTGATCATGCATAGTTAGAAGTCTTGGTGCCGACAAAATCTCTGCAGCTAAATCTTTGAAGTCACATTTAACTCTTTCCTAACTTTGTGAAAATGTAGCTTTTAGTTAATTCAGGAGACTGTCTGTGGCTGACATTGTTTACTTATTCGCTACTCACTACTATATAGTAAATTATTTTGTATGTCAGGGACTATGCAGTGAATCACATTGCAAAATTAAAAAACTCCTCAGGTCATTACATATCCAGCAGTTTTCAACTGGATACCAAACTTTTTATTCTGTCTTAGCAATGCATGTTTAGCTCATAGTTAATAGTGGCCATCAATTGTACACCAAATTTCATTGTGCATTATAGGATACAAGTCAACTATATAGGGTATAATAATTCCTAATAGAGATTCAGACAACAATAGCGAGCCCGCTATATATTGGACTATATAGTGAATATTTTATCTTTAAAAAGGACCAGAAAAGTACATGTTGACCATCCTTAACATTTTTCTAGTTGTGTTAGATGTAATATCCTCCTTTATATTCATATTGTCAAATAAATTAAACTAAATATTGAAAGAATTTGGAAGTCACCCTCAAACTAGTAGTGCATTTCTAATTCACAATGTGTTTTTGTTTCACTTAAGACTTGTAAAAGTATGTAAGGCTGCATGTACTGTACACTTTTAGCAATAGCCAACTGACCTTCATTTTGGTTGGAAACATCTGTATTTAGACCAGGTCCCTCTTTCTTTTTGGTAATTTTCTGTATAGATACATTTCCTTTTGAAGCGCATACAAAACACATGAGATCTGTCTTAACACCTATTCATACTCTAATAACCTTTGACTTCAGAAAGCAAGCGTGTAACAAACACCCCTCCACTCTTATCATCACATAATTGTCTCTTCAGTGTGACAGCTGAGATAACGTATCTCCAATGGAAGAGTCAACGGTATAAACAGGTTAAATATTTCACATTTTATTTTGTTCCGCTCATACAGCTCAACAAACTGCTCTCATGCCAAAAATCAGACAGCAACAGAAACACTCATTCTGTTAAGTACCATTTAGAGTTGGACAGCACAGCCAATGACTGAGTCACTTATATACTGTATGTACACACAGATGTATCCTGATGACATTACAAACATCATAAATGATTACTATGTAACATACATAATGGCATACAATATTTCATACATCTGCTTTGTATTGCTGCTGATCAGTTAATTGGCCCAAAAGGAACAGATAAATATACAGAGCTGAATGACAGGCTTCTGAAAAATAAGAAGCAAAACATAGAATCAGTCTCTTTGGTGATTTCACCTCATTTACTGTATAATTTCAAAAGAGGAGAGAGAGCTCCAATATACTGACCCAGAAAGACAGATAATTATCTGTTTAAGGCCCTGAATGCAATGACAAAGAAAGACCTTGTGATCATCCAAACCGGTGGTAGTGCAGGAAACATGCAGCTCAGCTACTTCTGTTTCAGTGACACTGAGTAAACCTGCATCTCAAGCGCTACAGATGCATTTACCTGCTCTATATCTAATGCACACCAATGCTCCAAAGGCCATTGCATGGCGAGACTTCAGTGATGTGTTTGGATTGTGTGTGATAAGTGCAATGTACAGTGGCACCACCCAACTTATTGCTGCAACCTTGTAACGGTAACAGTAAAGTTCTGAAAACTAACTTTTCACTTGAGGTGAAGCTGAACGGCAGGCATGTGTTATCCAGTACAGATTGGATAATCAACATTAACAGGCATTCGGATTACTTAATATTTGGTGGCATCAATCTACTGTAGTAGGTGTATATTGGGAAGGAGCTAACAGAACTCCAACTATGTGGTCGACTAACAGTGTGACAGCTGTAGCAACTCTTTAAAACGTGGCACAGACACAAGCTGGTGGAAAGAAATCCCTACACAACTTGCAGTTTAAACAGAACTGGATGGCTGGACAACAACACTCCCCAAGAACTCATAGATTTAAAAAGAATGTATACTCATGTACATTTAATGGTAATCCAAAAGAGAGTCAGTTGAAATAAATGTGAACAGTTACACGTTTGACTCTTAACAAGATGTGACTGGAGTTGCTTTTGATTTAGGAAACAAGGTCTAGGACTGGCTTTGGCTCTCAACAGTAGAATTATTGCATCTTTGATTGGGTATTTAAGCTAGTTTACATTACCTTCATGTTTTGATTTCAGTTAAATAAATCTATCAAAAGTGTTGGGGGCTGAATTACAGTGTAGAACACTGAAAACAATATACTTTGTTAAAGAAGGGCATCAAATCAGACACATAGGAGGAGTATACTTTTAGTACAGAACATCAACACCTCAGCTCACGTTTCATTTGGACACGTCCAGTATGATATGCAGTCCATGTGCCATAAAACTTTATTAGCTCCATTATTTTTGGTTCAATGCTGGTCACAGTCATATTTAACAGTTCAGACTGGCTCTGAGGAGCAGACAGTGGTCTTTTAGGCATCAACAAAGGGATGTTTTCTGCAACAACTCTACAGCTCAGGCAGGCACACTCCGCCTCTGTTTAGCTATTGCTCCACTGAATTAAAGTCATTTTGGCTAGTAAATCTGGGGTCGTCCAGGTGAATGTAAAAAACAAAACAAGTCCTTACATCCAAATCAGGCCCCACCAACAAGTCAGTTCCAGTTCCAGTTTTATCATCAGTCACAGGGAAAATCGTCTCCTCCCTCCCTACTGGACACACACATACTTCTTCCACCAGGACTTGGAGAGCATCTTCATCTTATCGGCTGTGCTGCGGACCTTCCTCTCCCGCCTCACTCTCCTGTCAGACTGCCTCAGCCCAACGGCAATGGCCGCATCAAACACCTCCTTTAGATTCTTTTGTGTCAGCGCCGAGCACTCAACGTACGTCACTGCCCCAATTTTTTCCGACAGCGCCCTGGCGTCTTCCTCCAGCACCGGCCTCTCCCTCCGCCTCGCCAGCTCAATCAGCACTTTGACGTCCTGCCGCAGGTCGCACTGTGTGCCCACGAGGAGGATGGGCGTGAGGGGGCAGCGGCGGCGGATTTCGGGAACCCACTTCTCCCAGACGTTTTGGAAGGAGGCTGGGCTGACCACGCTGAAGCAGAGCAGCAAGGCGTCAGTCCGGCTGTAGCAGAAGTGGCGGAGTTTGTCAAACTCATCCTAATGGAGACAGAAACAGATAAGTTAGCAATGTGGGTAAGTCCATAATGTATAAATACCAGGCAAATTAATCTTACATTTTATTGCATTTAGCTCTGAATCTTTACTCCGTGATGACTTGTTTCCCTTCACTTCTCACCCAGACTGACTACACACTAATGCACTTTTAGTAATCGCTTCACTGGTGAACACACTCGACTTCTACAACATCACAGGAAAAGGAATTGTGCCAATAACCATTCAATAAAAAAACGAAATAGTGTTTATATTGTGCTAATACAAAGTATACACAAGCCCTGCCCACTCATTTATATCATATACAGTAAATCTCTTAAATTAACACTTTGGAGTCACACAGCTTTGACTAACAAGGGCCTCCGGCACCCTTGAGTACACAGATTAAGGTTGGCAGAAACTTGACACAAACCTCACCTTCTTTCCCTTTACCCACTCCTTTCCAGCACAAATCTCCTAATCCCTCCTTGCCTAAACAATGCTCTGTGCTCCGGCTCCTTGTGATTTTAAAACACAGCCGAATCTGCACAAACAGTAAATTTAAACAGTTAACATGCAAAGCTCAATTACTGCAGTGGACACTTATCAACTTGTGAGATTCCCACACAAGCTTTGCAGTCTGGTGACGTAGGTCCATCTGCAGAACGTACAGACATCAACATCTCTGAGTAAGGAGCAACTTTGTTTATCAGTTTTGGCAGCAGCTGTTATGCTTTTTCGCTAGACGTTTCTGTCTTTCTGTCTGGGCTCTCTCTCTCTCTCTCGCTCTCTGTCTCTCTCTCGCTGCCCTCTTATGAAATTGCACGAGTGGGCCTATAATAAGTATTTGCCAACTTTTATCTGCACGTATTTGCCCGAACTTGTCTGCATGTGTGTGCACAGTTTTAACACTGTGTGCAGCTTGCAACATGCTGTGAGGTTTTGCATGTATTGGATGGGCTTGTTCAACGTCAATGTCTTTGATTGTGTGTAGAACTGGCAGTACCCTCGCAACATTTGTAAATGTCAAATATGCTGCTCCCAGGGCAGGGTTCTTTTGAGTTGGATTATGAAACAACCACCCATGCTGCAGGGAAATAAAACACTCTTTCACAACTTGTTCTTTATAAGACTGCTGTTAAGTACCAACATAATAATGAGTCAATAACGTTTGCCTGGCAAGCTCCCTGTACCACTGTGTCCTTCACAGCAGAGACAGAGAGAAAAAGAAATGTGTTTTCATCACCTCCTATCTAAACCTGCAGGCTTTCCACTTTCTTTCAGCACCCTGTCACTTCACTACAATGAGATGTACCTATTCTATAGAGCAATGATGAAGATTGACAGCAGAACCCAGGGATTTTATATTTTTCTATACAGATGAGCTAACTGAAATAGCAGGCAAGAGGCATTATGTGAATAAAGGCAACGTGGGCAGACGATAAAAACAGTAAAACTAATGAAACTATTGGATTTTTCGCGCCAATTTCATTGGAATCCATTGTTGTTGACATATTTCAATCTGAACCAATGTGGTGGACCGACCGACCAATTTACATTACCATCCGCAGAGCCACGCCACTAGCATGGCTAAAATGTGACATTTATGTGTAGCAAAGGTTGAAAGGCATGCACATGGATGTATAATAAGACCAGGGCATACGCTGTGATCCAGAGGGTGCCAAACATGTAATGCAATACGTGTTTGTGTGAACAAAAAAAAAAACTCACCTGTCCTGCAGTGTCACACAACTGTAGTCTAACTGGGTTTCCATCCACCTGAACCACAGCTGTGGACACAGAAACAGAGAGACAGAGACAATAAGTCACTGCTGTGTAGACTATAAAGCCCCCATCTGACACACATGTGTACACACACACACACACACACACACGAACACACACACACACACAAGATTATTCTGGTATAAACAAAAGCCTGCCAGTTGAAAACACAAAGACCCCCTGCTCCGCTCTTCCCGCTCACAGACGGCCTGCTCTGTCTCGCCCACCCACTCTGCCAGTTACTGTTGAAACCATAACACTTTACTGTCGCTTGGACCACTCTTTGAGCTTTGTTCTCTGTTGTGTTTTCAAAGAGGCCATTCCAAGGTTGTGTAATAGGGGGTTTGTTCAGTGACTTTCTTCCAATAGGCCTCACTTCCAGATTGGAAGAGTGGACGAGTCATTTTACAGTTTCATTCTAGGGCCATTTATTTTTTTTCAGAAGAGTGCGCAAAGTGCAGAGCAGCAGGCACATGGAAACATTTACAATACGCCTGGAGCATGTGTGGTCGGTCATACCACCTGATCAAAGAGTTTGCTGGAACTATTCATGTAGTAAGACATCATGGCATTACAAAAACAAGGAGACAGAGCGGGAGGAGAGAAAGAAAGAAAAGTGAGAGGGAGCTGCCATTGTGTAATAATTTCCTAATCCCTGACATATGATACTCCTTTGATTTTCTGGACCAAAACTCCCACTTATTGTCCCCTCTCCTAGCCTCCCGCTCCTCTGTGTCTCTGCCACCTGTGGCATTACCTAACTGCTCAGAAGTCAGCTTTCAAGAGGATGCTCCGATTCCAGGGCACCGAGAAATGACATCACCATTAAGAACCCCAACTGCACAATCACTCTCTGTCAGGCCAAGGCGAAAGACAATATCTGCCTTTGAGCCAGTGCAACAGATGTGCCCATTCCAGGATAGAGGAGAGGGCTCGCGGGTCAAGGCTGACAACAATAGGCAGAGTTGTGCAATCCAAAACCCCTGAACCTGTTCTGTATGGGAGGGTTGAGCCAGCACTCTATGAGGGCGGTGTGTGTTCTCAGTGAGTGTTTTATGGGATGTGTGTTGGACAAGTTGTTAGTCTTACTGCTCATCAGTTTAATATCAGAAAATTAACAAAGATTAATGGCAACAATGATTAAGTTTACAGGACACAATGTCCAGTATTAATTCCTTATTTCTAAATAAGCACAAAAAATCTGTTCATGTGTGATTTTTTAATGTATCAATACTACCATACTCATGCAGTGACAATAATAGCTGATAGAAATATATACATCTGACAGAGTGAGGTTTGAAGTGTCTGAAGAAGGGCTAGGAGGGACTGTCTGAAGATGTGATCATGAAAGTGATCAACAGGTCACAGGTGTATTATTTCATGCCGACACTGATCAGTTTAAAACAAGTTTCCTCTTTGAAGGATGTTCAGGGAGGATAACTCATGTGCATTAACACCGATAGAAGGCAGATAATAGTAAAGACATATATCATAACATCATGATCATGGAGTAACATGGCAGAGTGGACGGGTGCTCTCAAAGCTAAAGAGTTCAGTGAAAATGAGTGAGATGGTCAGGCAGGTGGAAACGAATTGACTAACTCCAAATGTCATTAAAGTTTCATTCAATAAAACGTGACCCTAGGCTCCAATCTCAATTCACCAATTAGTTTTAGTAGTTATACAATCATATTTTAACTTTGCAAATCTAGCAGTGTCTTTGTTAACCTCTAATCCAGGAAAATGAGGGGTGGTATTCCTTATTTCCCAAACATATTGTAAAGAATCTGAAAAGGCAATAACTGGATTTTACCTGAGAAGTCATCAAATGCAGTAGGGACGTATTTGGTTGGGTAGCCATTAGTTGTGTAGCTGACCACCAGACTAGTTTTGCCCACCGCTCCGTCACCGAGCAGGACGCACTTCAGCAGCCGCTCCTGCGCCTGCCCTGGCCGGGTTGGTACGGGATTGTGCGGGGGTACCGGAGGGGCCATCCGTCCGTAATCCATGTTGACTGGGGGTGTCATTCAATCAACCAGCACTTCACCACGCTCTCCTCGACGGGGCAGATAAAGGACCCACCATGAGAACAGGGTTCCTTCTCTACTACGAGTTAGCCAATTGCTTATAAACTCGAGCTGGATTCGTAAAAACCTTTCCTGCTGTCCTGCGCGCTGCCAAATCTACTGTGGAAGATCAGCATCAGGACTAAAGCCTGGAACTTGGAGCCTGGGCGGGTCTAAGGGGTTATATCTTCAGATTGATTTGACTAATCCCACCCACTTCACCTCCCAACAGCGCAGGGCTGAACAGAGAAGTCTGTTGGCCTATAAAAGAAAAAGTTGATAATTTAAAAAACAACAACAACAACAACAGTAATAATAATAATAATAATAATAATAATAATAATAATAATAATAATAATAAGAGCATATAAAATACTCCTACTGGGTTCTTTAGGGAAATTGGAATAAAAACCCATCAATTTGTTTAACTTATATATATATATATATATATATATATATATATATATATATATATATATATATATATATATATATATATATATATATATATATATATATAATATCAGTTAATCTACTTCACAGCACAACTGTGTCATTTTTTTGGGCCAACTAACTGTGAAGTTGCCATGAGCTCATTGAGTTTAAACCTGTGTGGGCAAGTCCATACTTGTCCTCACCAGTGAGAAGAGGACAACCTTGATGTCCATTTCGAACATGATACATCAAGTGCTGAAATTTCAAACCTACTCAGACCAGCTGACCTATTTCAAGTTGTAGCCAGTGGAGTCAGCCAGTGGCCACAAACAACTGGAGAATGCACACAACCAAAATATAGCTCATTCAAGGGATATTTGTATAAGAAATACACAAATTCAAAGGTAACTCTCCCTCTGATTGAGTAGTTTTCCAGTCTGTCCAGTGACTGAAGTGATCCAGTTTCCTAGTTCCAAGCAGTCAGACACACTGGACACTTGGAAAAAGTTAACAAAAGTAATGTCTTGACTTGTGTTGCCACCTTGTGGTTGGGTGCAAGAGCAAACAGAAACTGACATGAAATACATAGGCTACTCACTCACAGGGCAAGTGGAGCATAGTTTCACAAACTCCACATGTAAATGCATGCAACATCTTAACTTTACATCAGATATAAAATATTTTAAAAATTAAGTAACACTGGACCAGAAACAAACAGGGCACCAAGTTCCAGAAACATCAATAAGTATCTGAATGTGCGCTGGGTACAGAGCACCGCGAGCTGCAGGTTGTGGTGCTTTGTCAGGTCAGCGGTAGTTGGTGGTTCAGTTACCACCAGAATAGGTGCTGCGCGCTGGGTACAGAGCACCGCCAGGTCAGCTGCGGTAGTTAGTGGTCTTGACCAGGTTAGTTACTCCAGAATAGGTGACGTGTGCGCTGGTTACAGAGCACCACGAGCTGCCGGTCGTAGTGCTTCGTCAGGTCAGCGGTAGTTGGTGGTCTAGTTACCCCAGTACAGGTGAATGTGCGCTGGGTACAGAGCACCGTGAGTTGCCGGTAGTGGTGCTTCGTCAGGTCAGCGGTAGTTGGTGGTTCAGTTACCCCAGAATAGGTGACTGTGCGCTGGGTACAGAGCACGGTGAGCTGCCGGTCATGGTGCTCTGTCAGGTCAGTGGTAGTTGGTGGTCTAGTTACCCCAGAACAGGTGACTGTAAGCCGGGTACAGAGTACCGTGAGCTGCCGGTCATTTTGGCGGAGATTACGGTTAAGTTTAGGCAAGAAAAAGTAAGCGTTGTGCTGCGTCAAAAGTTAAGTTTAGCCACCAAAACGACTAGTTAAGTTTAGGAAAAGATTGTCGTTTGTATTAAAACACTCCCAAGGAACACGCATGGGTGAAAGTTTTCCCCGGGAAACGAACTCCGCTTCCTGGCTTGTGAGCATATGTTAACATCCATCCTCCCTCCCTCCCCAACCACCTCCCTATGCAGCCAGCCGCGTTCTTGCAGTCAATGTGGTGCACACAGCAACAACTAAAAAAACGTGTGAATCATACGAATTACAGTGCTTAACTTTTCGTAGCTTTTCGAACGTATGGTTCATGAGAACAGGCTGAATATCCCTTTGGCAAATGTACAGTTTCTGGTGTGACAAAAATGTATCTAAATGCACCGGTATATGAAGACATCTCTGGGGTACACGTACAGTACAATTTGTATAAATGTGAGGCCTGTGTTCTATATCAACCTGATGATGTAAACCTCCCTTTACCTTTAATGTTTGGAATGCATTTCCACTGGTTAGATAATTATGAGGTTATTTTGTGTCCTTTCTGTCCAGTCTCTAACATATTAAACATCTATCTATCTATCTATCTATATATCCGTGCACTGTATCTATCTGAAAAAGTCACACTATACACTTGGTTTTATCTTTTTCAGAGTGTTTATTTTTCCAAGATTAAAACTCGTTATTTTCAAGAATACAAAATAGTCATTGTACTACTATAATGCATATGGCTGATACTGACTGATTTTAAATGAACTAAAGTTACTTTCCTGTTTTGATTTATCTTTAATCTACACTGCAAATATAAAAAAACAAGCATCTGGTAGTCTAGACTTCGTGAGACAGTTCTACGAAAACGATTAGTGAGTTTGACTAAATTAACATTTTTGTTTAATAGTTTGACAAGACAGATTTCAGTGAATGGTCCTTTTTTGTATATGCCAAGGTGTGTGGCTAGAAAAGTAAATGAGTGCCTATAAAGGTGCACTGTGCGTTCCTGCATGACATTACTTCTGTTGATGTTCCAAGTAAATTCAAAACAAAACAGAGCAAGCTCGCCCCTCCCCCCCATGTTTCCATAACTGTCATGACTAATGCGTTTTTTACAGTAGCCGCAGCCAAGCTGGCGCGCGCCATCGTGACGTCAAAATGATGTAGATCTTGCTGGCGCGCCCGGATTTATAGCGCGCGAGCAGAGGTCGCGCACCACTCTTTTTTTTTTTCAGCGGCGCGCGACAAAGCGGAAACAGGAAGCATGAACGAGCTCCTGGGCAACCGGATGCCAGGACTCTCAGAGTGACTGCAAGTCTCTCTTGTAAACTTACTGGGTTAAGATGAGTTCTTTTATGGGGAATGAAAGGCTTGATCCGACCAAGTAGGTCATCGAATCAAATCGAAGCATTGAGGTAAATGCTGCTGCCAGTTCTGCTGTTGTTTACCTTTTACTTCTTCTTCTAGTCCGTAGAAATAGCAAAGTCGTTAGCCTTTCCTCATTAGCGCCACCTCTGTTCAGGAGAAGACTGCAACTAGTATCGCGACCACCGGCTGCGGCAAGTGTATAATGCCCTTAACTGACTAACTGTCACAAACCCCCACCCCTTCCCCCAACCATCTTGTCGGTGATTGGCTGGAACGTGTTTGTTGTATTTTGGTGCCTATCCTGTGCCTCTAGTGTTTGTTTGACGTTTAAGACCCCTGTGTTGTCTCCCGAGACCAGGCTTTTTCACAGGGTATTCAGGGGGCAGGCAGCTAGGGGATCAAGGACAGATGCCTACGATTTGAGACAAAAATTCAATTGCGCTGAAACCATGCAGGAACGCATAGTGCACCTTTAATTTCACTGTGATCTTCATTCTCTTTGCTGAAGAAATCCAAGACAGAAATACTTAATTTGTAATAACACAGAAAACTTCTACAGGAGGCCAGTGTGTGTGCGACTACTGTAGGTCCAATACTAAGCAGCACATGATGTCTAAGACTAACGGGCCATCATATTTGGGATTTTTGGATCATGTCTGTTAACATAACACACATTCACATTGTATATTATGCAATAATAAGGCATAAAAACAGACATTGTGGTTAGAGCTTTAAAAGTGAACTGCTAATGGGTAAATGTGGAGCCACGGAGTATCCTGATTTTTTTTTTATTATTCCTAAAATGGATCTACTTACAATTAAAATAACTTGTCATGGTGCACATCACACAAGTATCATACATATCCAAAACACCATTCTAAGGAAGGCAATGGTCAGATGATGAGAAGTGGTTTGTTTTGGGAGAAGTCGCTGTAAGCTGTTTTCAGCAGTTGTAAGTGATGTGAAATGAGATCAGCACTATAACCTGCAGTTAGAAAGGCACCTGCTGTATTTCACTCCCACATTCCTTCACAAGGCTGGATAGAATCATATTAAAAGTTCAGAGAGGATATATGAAATCTTAGAGCTTTTGTATTATCGGTCTATCCGATTCTAAAATCAATGCAGACATTTCTGATGCTCCGTGTATTAGGGAACTTCCTGTCAAGTGATTCCCTTCCTTCATGATACATCCTAATTATTGGACTTGTAGCAGAATAATCTATATCTATCGCTTTAAATATTATGTTACAACTTCCCAGTAGTGTAAGCAATGAATGAAGGAAGTAACATGAGAAAATATGCCACGATAAAAATAAAAAAACTGAAATGAATGAGTGTGTGAAAGAAAGTGAATGCCTGTGCAGGTGAGAAGAAACAGAACATTTTGGAAAATAAAGAAGAGATGTGACTTTAATTGCTTGTATGTAACATTTTCATTTCAGAAAGCTGGATGCCATGGAATTTTACACACACACACACACACACACACACACACACACACACACACACAGTCAGGAGAATGAATATGCATTCAGAAAAAGTACATGTGCCGACACATGCATCTTTAATTGCCAGTTTTATGCTGCCATGAATGATGATGACCCCTGTTTTTCACCTTAACAACTGACTTTCTCAGGTAAGTAGCTGTCGGTGTGGGAACTTCCCATTTCTGGTCTTATACCTGATTTGGACTACAACTCTCAACCATCTAAGACACTTTTTGAGTCAGATATTACATATTAAAAACAGTGAATATTTCCAAGGATGGTCACATACGACAAGCTGTGTCATCGAATCTTTCCATCTCTGACGTCAGCAGCAAGAGTCACCTTGATTAGGTTTTAACCCAAACCCCAACCTCCACCCCCCATAACTTAGATACAGTTAGAGTATAAAGTACCATGCATGATCCTCATCATTGTCCGTTTAAGTAACCTCCCTTCCCCAGTCTCTGGAGCTGTGTTCTCTGGAGATCTGAGCACAGACTGCTGGGTAAGACATCTGAGTGGGAGCTTTTTCTTTAAATTCTTGTCCATCAGTGTTTACTGGGTTTTGGGTTTGGCACCACCGGGAGTTGGGTCAGGTGGAGGGCCACCACCATGGGAAAGTCTGTGGAAGCTGTGGAAGATAAATAGACGAGTAGTTAGGACTTGTGCAGGTCGACAATTATTATTATTACAGTAGGCTATTTTAATGGTTAGGACTTGTAGTGGCCATTGTGGTGACCATGTTCCAAATCACCCTTCTAGCAATAATATTGAGAAATATTTTGCACATGATATCATGTCTCTTTTATGTACAGTAAACCTATGTTCTTTTAGACAGATTTAATTACCTTATTAACATTATTCATAGTGTTGATTATTGCTCCCAGCTTCTGAATGTTATTTTTCACTGTCATTTGATTGTAATTGTAATGCTACTTAATTGTTTATTATGTGGAAAATGAAATAAACCCAAACAAAGCATCTGAGCTCCACTGAGCCATGTTTTTGTTTTTGTTGGAGTGACAGGATGTCTTCATTAATCAAGCGTGCACCTCTGATAAGTGCACGCACAAGCTTTCAGTCAGAGGCACAACGACACTGTTGGCAGCTTCCAGAAACATAAATACCAAGTGTGGGTACATTTGGGACGGACCCTTAAGATCAGTTTGTCACAAAATGCCTCAGTAGCAAAATACCTGTTGACTGCAACATTGTGCCAGAAGATGGCGCCATACTCACGTGTCCTTGACGTTGTCAATGTGGGCCTGGATTTTTGCAATGAAGATGTCCACCTGCTCCTGTCAAATAACAGAAATAAAGAAAAATACATGTTTATGGATATGGTAATAAAGGACAACTGACAAAGTGGCAGTATAAAGAATACATGAAGAGAGTTATTACCTGGCGTTTTTGGTAGAAAAGTGGCAGAGAAAAGACAGCGATCACACCTGGAGAAGAAGTAAGAGTAGTTAATATAACAGCCATGCAGTATGTTTAAGTTTATGCTTGTAAATTCCATATTTCTGGCGATGAGATTGGTTTCTTACTGATGATGAGCAGAGTAAGGCCATTGCACAGGTCTCCCAGGTATGTCACAAGGTACATCAGAACCAGTAACTAAGACCAAGAGAAAGAGAAGTTAGTTTAACTCCCATCAGTTTTACTTTGCCAGACCCTCTTCCACAGCGCTGCGGAGGAGGGACTGGCTAGTCCACACAGCATTCCAGGATGGGAGAAAAACGTGCTCTGGTTTATTGGCATTTCTTTAAACCAAACACAATCGTCATGGGCGGCACTAAGCGCCGGACGGAGAAAATGTGCAGCTGGTAAATAGCCTCGGGAAGGAACTTGTTTTGGTGAAACGTGTAAGTTCAAAAGTTGTTTTAGTCATGCGATATACTCAGATTGGACAGATAGTCTAGCTAGCTGTCTGGGTTTACCCTGCAGAGATCTGAGGAGCAGTTAACCATAGTCCTCAGAAATTGACCGGAGTTTAAAATTCCAACACAAAGAAAGCAAAACGTAACTGATATCCGGGCAAAAACAGCGTCATCTGGCGGAAATGCTGGCGCAATCCGGGAAGTGGAACGTCGTGGATATAGACTAAACTCCTATTAACCATGTGTGCATGTCTGCAGGAAGCAGTAAATCATGCTGCAGTATGGCATAAGTCCCCACAAAATGATCAATTCTGAGATCATTTTCTACTTGGTGAAGAAAGGAAATAGCTCCAAGTACGAGACTCCCATTTTGGGTATTTGTGTTTCCCCTTATATCTTACAGTGTCACAGTACTGCGAATGGGATCCAGTGTTACCCTGATATAGGACACCCTCGTCTGAGATGGAAATCCAGCTTATCCCGGGTGACTCTGTGTACCTCCTCCTGTGTGTCATGTCACATACCGGCCAGGTCAGGGTTGAGACTGGGAGGTCCTGGGATTTTGGCAGCTTGCACTGACTCATCATTTACTGCCAATGTGTTAAGTCTGTCTAGTCCCAAACGGCTGCTGTCAATGACTTACATGTCATAATTATATTAGGGATGATTTGAACTGATTGCTGGTATTTGATGTGCATTAATGTAATGTATATGGACATTTCAGCTGATTGTAATACAAATAAAATATTTTCCCTTTAATTCCAATACGATCGGTGAAGTTTACTTACCAACAATGGGGTGCAGTAAATGCTCTATATATAGTAGCACCTGGCCTAATTGGTCACATTTATTATATTTGTTACATTTATTTTTATTTATTACGGAAGATTTCTTGTTTTTGCAAAAGTTTGCTTTTAAGATTTTTATAACTGCATTGCCAACTGAATTATTTTTAATGTGTATTATATTTCTTATTTCAGTATAATATTAACAATGTTAATGTACAATTAACAATAAACATTAACAATGAAAAGCAATATATGTATGTTAGTGCTAGAACAAATATACATACTGTATATCATGCTCAGCATTATGACAACATTCATTTTGCAAATGCCTTCATCCAATTTGGGGTTAAGTTTGTTGACTTGACAGATAGAACAAGCAATACTACGAACAATAGCTGCCCCGCTTTAAAGCTGCAGTTGGTAACTTTGATAAAAAAACATTTTGTCATATTTGTTGAAACTGTCACTATATCCTGACAGAAGCACATGAGACAGATTATCTGGGAAACAGTCAAGCTAAAACCAAGCACTGGCCAACCAGCCGACCAAGCGGAAAATACTTTCTAACGTACAGCTAAACAGTACACTAAAATATGTTTCTGAAAACATTAGGCAATAGGCAGTGCAGTAACAGAATATTGATTCATACTTGAGACTCCTCAGCTCTATGACTAGTTGAATTTTTCTTCAGATGCGGTGGAATCTTGGAAATGCTATTATTAGCACAAGGTGGAGGCATAGGAACATGATTTTTTCACAGATAATCTGTCTCATGAGCTACTTTCAGCAAATATGACAAAAAGAAACATTTTTATAAAAGTTACCAACTGCAGCTTTACTCTAAAAAAATATGCAACAAAGCGTACTGTTAATTCCGTTGATACAAAGTAAAGAGCGTAGAATAAAAAGACAGTGGCAACATATTTTGGGTGATGCGAGTGATACTGACAGATTTATTTACATCTGAGTTTGATAAACATTACAATAATGCTTTGGCTCTGCTAGCAAGGTATACCCCAAGGCAGGATAAAACGCATAGATGAGAAAGGCGAGGGAGACTGCCTCCTTTTCATGCTGTAAGTACCAATTCAAATTCCTTTTAAAAGTCCCCCCCCCAAAGGCACCGATTGCTTCCCACATGATTACCAAAAATATATGTCATTGGGGCTGACAGTTGCTGTCAGTGATATTGCTCTAATTTAGGAGCAGAGTCGTCAGCTCTGACAATGCGGTTGTCTCCAGTGATGGAGGGCACTGGGATGATGGAGGAAGGAAGATGACAGATGATGGAGCAAAATGAATGAAAGAATGCAGAGAGGGAACTGATGTCTTGGTTAATGAAGGGAAGAGGTTATAGACAGGGTGAAGCAAATCTTTCTGGACAGGTCATTAACACACACACACACACACACACACACACACACACACACACACACACACACACACACACACACACACACACACACACACACACACACAGACACAGTAAGGCTAACTTAATTTGCTCTCACCTTGATTGACTCCAAGAGGTTTCCAACAAAAAAGAGTCCCTTCAGAGAGTCAACAGCAGACAGAGCCATGACAATGGCTTTCTGCATATACCGGTCAGCTTCCTCTCCACTGAAACTGATGTCCAGGTCCAAGTATGACCTGAAAGAAAACGAGACAAGAAGAGGACATTAGATAAAAGGAAAAAAGAGGCTGAAAAAGATAGTATCGTCAGCTATTGACAATAAACAGAAACGTCATCCTTCCTGTACTTTTTACCAAGTAATGATGTTTATTGACACAGTGATTCATGTCCTTTTTTGTCTGCAATCCAAGCAGATATAAACCCCCTCCTGTCACTCCCGTCAGTATCCTGAGGTCAAAAGGCCCTAGCTTTTCAATTGGCGAGGGCACCACCAGGCTTAATCACAATAATTGGAGGAACCACTAAATATTTAATTATTGGATATATACAGTGAACAATAGGTGAATTTTAAAACGCAGGAAATAGAAATTGGAGTGGAAAGGCTTGTGGCCAAATGAACTCTTTTGGAAAACATTCATGCACTGTGACTGAATGGGGTTAATCCGCCTCTGTGTGTCGTGTCATTTTTCTTTTGTCCTATCTTGACCACTTGTCTTATTCTTTTTAGAAAACTGGGGAAAAAGAATGAAATTAAATAAATAATAAATAAAAGCATGGCAACATACTTGAAGGGATGTTCTCCATCGCCCCAGTTGAGGATGTAGAGGACTTGGTAGTAGATGCGCACTGAAATGGTGAAGCACATGACAGCCAGGGAGACGGTGGAGAGCACAGTGATAACGCTGAGCTGGAACAGGGACAGCAGGCCGACCACTAACCCTGTCAGGATCATGCCTGTGCGCTCTGTGTCCTTCCAGTAGATCAGGTCCATAACTGAAAGACAAGGGGAGTGAAGGGAGAAAAAAGGAAGGGGAAGAGAAAGGTGAAAATTATTAGAGAGGATGATAGTGATGTAAGTATGTAAAACAGTGGAGAGGATTAAGAAATAAAGTACAGAGTAGAAAAACCAGGGGGTAATGTACAGGTGGCTGCTGAGACATGATAAACTGATAATTAGACATTTCATTTTGAATAATTGAATTAAAATGGATAAACATTGTGAAAATGTTGCAGCGATCCAGAGGTCCTGAACCAGTTTAGAGAATTATTTACATACTGGTGGTACTTTATCAATTACCAAAATGTGTGAACCAAATACTCACAGAAATGCTCAAGTCATATGTGTGTAAAAATCATAAACAAGCTGATTTGTAAAACTCAAGCAGAGATTTTCTGGCTGTACAGGGCTGACATAATTGTGAGTTACTGCATCCTTCCTGGTTTAAACAGAGGAGCAACAACACTCAGCTTCCAGCCCTTAGGCTGGAAGGCTGGAAGCTAGGAACTACAGAGGAACTATAGAGGAAGAGAGGCAGGAAGATACAGTAGTTCTGACGATAGGGATAGGAAGGGGAAGAGAGGCCAGAGAAACAGAAGCGAGGGACATGAGGCAGAGAATTTCCAGCCTCCAGCATGACAGAACACACACAGCAGCTATGGTGACACGTCAGGCTCTGGCTTGGGCTAAATTTAGCCCTCAGATGAAAGAGGGAGGAAAACAAGCGGTCGAGGAGAGTTTAAATGCAGCGTTTCACAGCACCTGCTGACCGACATCAGGCCGTCAGCAGCCTCTTTTCCACACCCTGTTGGTGTCCCTCTCTGTCACACAGGCAACAGCTGCCTTGGAGACTGAGACTTGCATAGAGTCATGCTTTAGAAGAGTGGACAACTTCAGTATATCCAGTAGAACACATGGCTTTGAAGATCCTTTTTTTATCGTTACATAGCATAACCTTATAACCATGATGCATTACAAAAGTGTTTCTTCAGCGTTTCTGAGTTGTGTAATTACAGGGTATGTTGTAACACTATAGCTCGTGTGCTTGTCATTCAGCGAAATGCTAAGCCTGCATTAGAATTAAGGGAGGCCTCTTTGAATAGAGTGCACTGACAGCAGGTGGGTTATTTATAAGCATCACTGCACACAATTAATACCCATGATGCCCCTGGAACACACCTGTCATCCTGTCCAATGTGTTTGTTTATGCTGCTGTCATTCAGGGACTCAGTACATGGTGTCATAGTAGGCAACTGATTTAATGAGAACAATAGAGAGAGCATCTAATCTATGGACAATGTCTATGCTAAACAAGGGACACATAAAAGACACTGTTATTTTTAAAAACATGGGCACTGTACTATACTATAGAACTATTGAACCAACCAATAAAGGATTTTTAAGGCCGATATCGATACAAATATTTGGTGATTTAAAAATCCGATATTCCGATATATCGGCCGATATACATTTAAAAAAAAATCCAGAAACGCTCAACAAAACATAAACAGATTTCCCTAACATTTGTTATTGGTAGTTATTTATGAGTCCTCACTAAAATAATAGGATAATGCAGTTTTCTATCAAAAGCATGGTTCATACAGCAGCAGCAGTGTGATCATGCCATATGAAATGTATAGCTGTATGTATGTGAGGTGTGCATCTGTGTGAGTTCGAGTGAATGTGTTTATTTACTACATTTATTTTTATTGCTGCTAACTGGTTTCTGGACATTTTTATTGTATTCACTGTAAAAATTTGACTCCTTTATTATTTTAACTGTTAAAAGCCCTTCTAGGGACAGGTGTTGCGAATTAGCCACGGCTATAAACACTGTGATACAGGCATCGGATTGTTCTTTATGTAATAATCTATGTTTTTTTTTTGTATCTGTCCCTATTCAAATAAACAACAAATAAATAAAAATAAACTTGTTTTGATTTATTGTCACAACAGATCAGAGGAACATCAACATATATTAAAGTTCTGATAAATTAAATGTATAAAAATACAAACTTAAGATATGAAACTTAAAATCCTTTGAACAAAAACACAATAACAACAAAAATCAAAAAGTGTTGCCCTCTGGTGGGCAAACTATGCAACGCCAACACTCATAACATGGTTGAAAGGTGTTTCGTCCGTTTTTATTTTTTAAATATTCATTTATCGGCCATTATAAATGCAGATACCGATAGTTTGGAAAATGCCTAATATTGGCCCGCCGATAATATCGGTTGGGCTCTAATAGAACTACCCACATCCTGCACTGGTGATGGTTGAGCATTTTGTAAAGTGGCAGCCCTGTAAAGAGTATTTTTAAGGACTAGTTTTACATTTTGGGAAATATGAGAGTGAGATGAGAAGATCCATACCACTCTCATTATTGTTTGGTTGGGGAAAAGGTGGAAACAGCTAGCTTGGCTCTCTCCAAAAGTTCCTTTTTACTGCTGTTTAACTTATTTTATTATTTATTTTACATTTATTTCTATCTTTATTAATACATACTGTGTGTATATGTTTATACTTATATTGTTTATATATTTTTTTTTATTCTTCTTATATTTAGAGAATGTGTGACATGCACCAACAACACCATGGCAATAAAGCCCTTTCTGATTCTGAATCTGAAGTAATGCAAGCCAACTACCAGGACTTTTTAAGCTCAGTAATTAACACTTTGTAACCTGCATGCTTAATCTATACAAAAACTGAAATGTAAAAATGACGGGCGGTAATGTTTCTTGGCCAGGTGCAGTGACTTCCTGGAGTCACCATTTTCACACTGGTTTTGTTACCTTCGGACTGAGCCAGACTAGCTGTCTTTATGCTGAGCTAAGCTAATTGGCTTCTTGCTTCAGCTTCATATTTAAAGCACAGAGAAGAGAGAAGTGTCTACTCAACTAACTCTCAGCAAGAAAGCAAATAAGCGTTTCCTCAAAATGTCAAACTATTTCTTTAAATCTAACACAAGCTGCATCATCATCTACCTCGTGGGTGAAAACATGCATTTCATATTCTCAAACACTTATGTATTGTTGGATATAATAAACATTGCAGCCTTTAGGTAGCCTAACGGGGGGGACTTCCTGTTTCTTTTTATTGCAATTTCTAACTTCAGCTTAACCTGATGTACGAACATTAATATACTTAAAGTGTACTTCATGTGCAGCTGGTATCATCGTATCTGTAGATGCGATGATACAGCGAATAACTCAGTGAGTAGTAATTACCTCCAATCAGTTAGAACACTCTCTGTACCACAATACTGCAATCCAAACCAGCAGAATGTATCTTAGTGTACTAATTGTTTGACTAAGTTACCTTTATATGAATGAGCATTGAGGGAGTGATTGCATAGATAAATTATTAATCCAATTAATGAGTTAGCCAATTAACCAGCCAATTAACCAATGACAACATAAATCCCATGGCTCATGTAAACCCAGCCTGACACCATCTCATTTAACATCATTTATACCATGGTCTGGGTGAATACTAAATTCTGATTGGCTGCAGGGTTTCACACTGTAGTACTACAGTGTGAAATGTCTCGTGCCAGCTCTTCCGCCTAAAGAGGAAACACTAAAATGTAAGAGAACCCAGCTGGCAAAGTTAACTATCTGCCAAAAACCATGCCACACATGACAGTTTACACTCATTTGAATGACTGTTGTCAATTTGAATTAGGAATTAGGGCTTCTGATACGGAGACTACCCTGCTACATCTGAACAGCTCATCAGTTAAAAGCCAAACACACCTCTAGCTGAGTGACGTCTCCCGAAACTCTGCTTGTTAAATGATCAAAGAGAAGCGCGAGATGTGCTCAATTCCCACCTTTAGTCCCCTGATAGGCCGGCCTTTTCACCACTACACCAAAGTCACAAAGCTAAACAGTTCACATAAAGACTGAAGAAGTGGTTTCCACCCCTTCACACTTGAATCTATAGCTTTCCTCTGCCTTCTCTCTGAAATCAAACACGTCTCTTTGCAGTAGCTGACCATCAAATCGCAACTGTAAGCAAATACCTAAACATCGTCTAGGTGTCTGAAATATCCTCTTTTCACTTAACGTGCATGTTCTCACCTTTACTGGCCATTTTGGTTGCCGCTGCAGTGTTCCCCTCACACTCTCTGTCCCGCTATTCTCCCCTAGCCCCTCTGAGCTGTTTTTGGCCACCCCCTGCTCGCTCAGCAGTCCAAAGGCCTGACAGCCCAAAATAATCTTGTTCGCAGCACCGCCCACCTTTCACAGACTCCAAGAGCTTCACACATAAAGAGATGATTCACGACAATCACACAGTACTCTCAAAATCACTCAATGTTTTTCCTTAACGCAAAAGTTCATTCTAAAGCAGAATGAATATAAGGAGTTCCTTTGACCTCAGATAAAGTTATACTCAGTTACGTTCGTTTTGTGTGCCATTTAACACCTGAAACAGGAGAAGCAGGGTTTATTTTCTGTTATGTCACCAAGCCAAACCTTTCAGTGCCACCAATACTGATAATACATAATTGAGGGGCTTGATTTTCTAGGGATGATTTTACTTTTTCTATAGAGAAAATAAAGCTTGTTTCATTGTAAAAAAAACTCCAAAGAGGAGGTGTGTAGACTTGGCAACAAATAGCCTGATAGTCGGACAGAACTGACAGTTTGTTTCAGTGGGTTATTCATCTATTTGAATCGCTGTAAATTTGTACAAGACTTACTCACTTGATCTGTTTACCTAGACATTAAGACATTCAAATGTAGTTTGTCTTCAGAAATGATTTAGTTTAAAACATAAATACCTAGTATAGTCCAACAAGTAGCCGCCATGATACATGAGTTTCAATACCTAAATAAGATGCTTTCTAAAATTGGCCAGCTTTTGACATTTGACAGTTACTCGGTGCTAGAGAAAAAACATTGAGGTTTGGTATGCAGCCCCTAAAACAAGTAATCAAATCAGAAGAGATATGATGCTTCAATAGATGCATGTGTGACATCCTAAACTCTTTCATTAGCCTAACAAAACATTCATCAACGGTCTGAGGGTTTACTGAACCCCCCACATCCACTAAAATAAGACTGGGCTCTACTCTGACTGACACTTAAAATGCCATCAAGCTGGAAGACAGGATGTTATCTCTTGCTCTGTGTTTCTCCCTTAATCTGTGTCTCAAACAAACTCCCACAAACCTGCATTTAAAGACACACACACACACACACACACACACACACACACACACACACACATACAGAAAGAGACGTGTGTGTGTGTGTGTGTGTGTGTGTGTGTGTGTGTGTGTGTGTGTGTGTGTGTCTGTGTGTGTGTGTCAAACAGCGACACACTCCGACATCAGCGGTGGCGGTGTGCGAGTCCAAAAAGTCAGCCAATGCCAAGAATGCTTTCTCCACAATTAGCCAATCATTCCTTAAAATCCCAGGAGAGGATTACCATGGAGACACAATGGACAGGCAGGACTTCTGAGGGGGTGGTCCTATCTTTGTCTGCTGCTCTCACAGGTCCATGCTGAAAGCGAAATCTGATATTTTCCTTATTTAAAGTATTGATTAACGAGCTGAGTGAAAGAATCTCACTCAGCAACAAGACAAAGACAGAGAGATGGGAGGGAGGTGGACAGACGGTGGTCAGAAGAAAGAGAACATTTAAAGATACAGAGGTGAAATCTTGTACCTGCTATGTGGGTGCATACAGTCAGGTCCTCTGATAGGTCAAGTGCTGAAAACCAGTGATCGCTGACCAGCTGTTCCTGAGAGTTTCGACCAATGGCAGCTGGTGACGAGGATGCCGGGCCTCTGGGTCGCACAGATGTGAGCAGCTTGACTGAAATGGTTTCCCTGGTGACGGGGGATTCTGGCTCAGGGGTCTGCGAGACTGCTGCTGCTACCGGGAAACAAAAGATGATGTCACCATCATGATGACATGACATCACCACTGACTTGCTGTACATGCTTATGGGATGATTTAGATCTGGGAAGAAGCTTCGGAATGAACTGAGCCCAACCAGAACTGTTGGGTATGTTTAAATGATGACACCTCTCGACACTCCTGAACATTGAGAACAGCCATTTAAACTACACGTTAACATACAAAATGAAGTACAATCCTGCAACTACGGCCTATTTTTTAAAAATGAGGTGACAAGTTTGACAAGTTTGTGAGATATTTGACAAGCCCACTATGCTTTACTATGTAGACAACCAGAACCAATGACAGCCCAGTAAGAGGTGCATTCATCCTGTTAATTGTACTGTATGTAGAGAACAGTAAATCATCCATTGTTGTTTGCAGCCTACTTTAAATTACTTGTCACTTGAGCAAATAGCCTGTTCAGCTGCATCTTTGTGTTGCACCACGAGCATTCCCAGACACTGCATCTTTTAGTCTTCCGCTATACAGACTAAAACAACCTCTTCACACATTCCTCCCGTTTCTCACCCTGAAATATCTGCAATGGGCTCTGATGCTGGGAAGACAAAGACGCAGAGGGACGCTGGGCAGTCTGGGTCAGACTGCTCGGAGGCTCCTCTCTTTGGATTTCTGCGTCTCTCCCCTGAGTTTCTGGGTCTGGATTTTGGAGAGAGGGCTGATTTGTAATAGTCTCAGGTTGCCTGTGCTGCTCCCTCCTCACGGCTGCACTCGCCTCCACCCTCTCCTGCGCTCTCCTTTCTGATGCTTCCTCTTCTTCCTCTCGACTGAGGAAGGCGTGAGGGTCCCAGTCTACGTCAGACTCTGGGGAGTCCAGCAATGCTTCCAGGGTGTCCGTGCGGATCAAAGGAGTGCGAATCCCCCGAGAGCTGCCCCTGCGTCGGTCACGGAGGTGTCGCGAGGCTCCCACCGCTTCGGCCTCAGCGATGGCGATGTAAGAGAAAGTCAGCTCTAAGGTGTTCTGGTGCGGCGTGCCCCAGATGGACAGGGATGAAGCCAGCCCCTCGTCATCATCTGGATCTCCATCTCCCCCATCCTCATCGTCAGACCACTCCCTGGCCGTTTGCAGCTCGCACATCTCGGACTCCTCATTTCCGCCTGAATGGAGATAACAACAAATAAATGTGCTCACCCCAGTTATAGAGACTGCTGCTAGCCTGCTAACAGCGCGTATATTAGTTCAGTGTCATACAAGGAGAGTGATTTTGCTTTTAATAAATAGATATGTCAGATGAAAGCAGCCGGGTGTATCATTTGATGTTTGGGAGAAAAAAGGTGTGACATCTAAAGTGAATGAAACCCTCATTGATAAGTGCACTCTCCTTCCAAAATGTAGCTGTGATCACAATGTACTTGTGTGTTTACCCATGCTCGTGTTTTACAGGTGAGAGATGTTCAGATGTATTCCTCTAATGTTAAGTTCAAAAGGCTTCAGGAAGCAGGGATCTCCTATTTTTTTTTTTAAGTATTGTGAGACAGAATATGTGTCACATTTCTGCTTCGTACCATCGGTGCATGGAGGCGTCGAGTCTGGAGTGGACGCCACAGAGCCATATTCCTCTGCAAGAAAACAGACACAATTTTACATAAATCTACGAGTAAACATGCAGTAGCAAAAGATTGTCAGAAATGTAAATTGTTGCTGCTTTTACATGCTGTAAACTCATACATTCCACATTCATCTTACTCATGTGCCTGCACTGACAACCGTACACTCCTCATACTGTAGCATACTGTAGGTGAGTGAATACAGACTCATTTCCTTACAGAGCTAAACTGCTGGCAGTAAAGGCCTTCACTACATTAGATAGCCAGCATGACATTAGCTTATAAATCAACCCAGGCAGAGCAAAGAATGCAGCATATTCTCTTCTCCGCGCTTTAATGTAAATTGTAGAGAAGATCAGGTAAATATTGTGAGAAAAAGATCAAATAAAACATAGATGTGAAAGCACAAAAGAAGATTTTAGGGAGTCTGCCTGCAAAGCCTTCTCGTACACAACCACATAAACATCTGCAAATCAATGGGAGGCAAAGACAACAGAAATGGTCTCCCTCTGCACTGCATCTATTCATTCAGCCATGTGTTTATCAAAAGGTAGGAGAGAGGAATGGAGAGTAGGCAGGGAGGGGAGGGAGGAGGCTGAGCTAACACATACGATGCTTACAGCAGGCAGCAAGAGAAAATGCTGAGCTGAATTATCTATATATACAGTATATATAGATATATATCTATATATATAGAGATAACGAAAGTGAGATATGCAGACCTCCGACACGGAAACACAGATACAAAGAGCAGAACAAAAGCAGACTCACGGCAGTGGGAGAATCCTAAAACCTGGCCCATACTCCATCAAGGCATCGCTGGGCCCATCCAGTCTGGAAGCCCCCCTCCCTCCTCTGCTGCCGGCACTCACGTCCTGTGGATATACTGTCTCTCTCCCTCCTCCTCCCTCGGTTTCTTGGTTGTCTGTTTAGCCGCTTCCTCACTCTCCTGCCTCCCGCTGCTTTCACTCAGCAGCCCCGCCCTGCCCGCCTGCCTCCACCATCCTCCCTGCTCTCGTCATTTCCTCTTGCATCGTTATGACTGCAGCTTTAGTAATGTACGCTACAGCAAAAGCGAGAGAAGCAAGAGTATGCCCCTGTGTCCGTCTGTCATCTCCCATTCATCTCCCTCGTCATGTGATTTCATGCCAGGATCCTATAGGGGCAGGCTGTAAGAGAAGGAGTAACAAGTCATTAATAATGTATGTTATACATTAGCATAAAAAAATGTACACAGAGAAGGATGCATTTAAAGATGCGCAAATGCAGCATGTAAGGTTTATCAGCTTTGCTATGTTTAAGTAATATACAGTGTTTCATATTCCAATTTAACATAAGAAATATTCATGTTTCACAAATAAATCACAACTTTACAACAAAACACATCTAAGATTTTTTTACAATAGGGAGTGAGGCCTGTGCAATAGTGAAAAGTAGGGGGTAGCAGTGTGTCATTGCTGCTGCTGCTGCTGCAACAAACTGTTTGGATCACGATCAATGGAAAAAGGTTAGAGTAGCAACTGCAGGAAAATGTGCGGCCTCTTTGCTTTGATTTATATATAATTTCCCTTTAAATAAGGCATTAAACATAGTAATAACAAATACAGCATAAGACATTTTAAGGTTTATTTTACAAACCAATAGTTTAATTCATAAGCGATATTATGGACCTTTGCTCAATTCAATAGACTTACGAGTTTTGCTGCTAAAACCTGGTCTGGTATAGTCTATATCGAAGACGTTCCACTTCCGGGATTGTTCAGGTGCTGTCCCTTTTTTTAGGCCGGACGTCCCATACCTTCCACTTTCTTTGTGTTGACATTCTGAACTCAGGTCGATTTCTGAGGACTATGGTTAACTGCTCCTCAGATCTCTGCAGTGTAAATCCAGACAGCTAGCTAGACCATCTGTCCAATCTGAGATTTCTGTTGCATGACTAAAACAACTTTTGAATGTACACCACAAGTTCCACCAAAACAAGTTCCTTCTCGAGGCTATTTTGCAGAGGCACCGTCATTGTGTCCGACGACTGTGATTGGTTAAAAGAAATGCCAATAAACCAGAGCACGTTTTTCTCCCACCCCGGAATGCTGCGTGGACTAGCCAGACCCTCCTCTGCAGCACTGTGGAGGAAGGTCTGGCAAAGCGAGACTAGGTCTGGTATGACCGGTAGCTTTTTATGGATATTGCTAGGTAATGTTTTCAAGATTAGATAGATATTGCTCTGTAAGTGACATTGCTTAGTCACTTAAAATAATTAAAAGAAATAATGGGAAACATGGTCTTAATTTTGCAAAACAAGACTTCCCCACCCATGCAAGTGATTTGAATGGGTAGGGAATCTCATTTGCTGTGTGCGTCCTTAGTCAAAATAAAGGTAAACAAACACCCATCACCTGAAACACTGCTAGTGGAGAACAACGTTAGCTGATAAATGCTTTAGCCCTACTTGATGAGATTAAAGACACGGAGGTTAAGACACAGAGCTGTCATGCAGTGCCAACACGGAATCAGCAAGTCACATACGGGACAGGGTAGGGTTCAAGTAGGTGTCAACATATAACACAAATTTAGAAAGGCTGTCATTTACTTATTTAGAATTATTTATAGAATGAACTGCAGAGTAACTTTTTTATTTTGTCTTTATTATATTTTATTTATTCTTTTTAAATCATAGTTTAAATGTGTATTTTTTAATTTTGCCTACAACAACATCGTTGATCTTTCCCAGATGATACCGGAAAACCAGAGTTAAGCCCACAGAAACGTTAACCCATTAATCTCGCTTTGTGAGACAGGCCCCAGTTGTTATGGAAAGTTAGTTCAAATTTCCATTTTTTCTTAGCAATTTAGGGACTTCTTGTACACTGTGGCTTAACAGTTGCATTTCAATGTTTATTCTTGACCTCGGGAACATCGGCCAAACTGGGCAAACTCACTCTGCTAATGAAGACCATGGTATACTGTATGTCGGAAGCTCCAGACCTTGATAAAAGGCAGTTTCAGCTATCTGCCAGACTCAGACTGCTAAATTCTTATTGAATATTTTGACTCAATAGTTCTGCCATAATGTCAAAAGTCACAAACCTATGTAAAAGAAACAAGTGTCCAGTGTTGTTTACTCAGCCTACTGTAATTGTCCCTCACTAAGGAAAATTAGAAAAATTAAGTTATTTGGAATAAAAATGTCTTGTATCAGACATACAGTGCTCAGCATAACATTACATACCCATGCTAAAGTTGACTAAAAAGAGGAATAAAAATCATCTTTTGGAAATTAATCTTAATGCCTTAATTACAAAAAATTAGGAAAAATCCAACCTTAAAAGGACACCACTTTTCTTTGTGAGTGAATAATGTATAGTAAATAAATAAATGTTCTTCCTTAGAATACAGGGGGCATAAGTACACCCCTATGTTAAATTCCCATAGAGGCAGGCAGATTTTTATTTTTAAAGGCCAGTTATTTCATGGATCCAGGATACTATGCATCCTGATAAAGTTCCCTTGGCCTTTGGAATTAAAGTAGCCCCACATCATCACATACCCTTCACCATACCTAGAGATTGGCATGGGGTACTTTCCACAAAATCATCTCTCAATGCAAATCAAACCAGCTATTAGGCTAACTGAAATAAAACAATGGCAATATCTAGGTATGGTGAAGGGTATGTGATGATGTGGGGCTATTTTTATAATAAAAAAATCTGCCTGCCTCTGTGGGAATTTTAACATAGGGGTGTACTTACTTATGCCCTCTGTATTTTAAGGAAGAACATTTATTTATTCACGATACATTATTCATTGACAAAGAAAATTGGTGTCCTTAAAAGGTTGGATTTTTCCTCATTTTTTTAATTAAGGCATTAAGATCAATATCCAAAAGATGATTTTTTTATTCCTCTTTTTAGTCAACTTTAGCATGGGTGTATTCACTTATGCTGAGCACTGTATAATCCCACACAGACATGTAAGATCAATTAAAGGATCCCACCGTGTTGTAAAATGTCATGCTCATAATCCATTCACGTGTCCAGACACAGGTTACCTGGGCTGCCTTGAAGGCCAGGTGATTATCCAACAGCATTACACGGACAGACAGCGTAAGGGAAAAGAGGCAGTGGGTGGGGGTAGAGAAGAGGGGTAAATCAACAGAAATAGACAGGCCAATAGAAGAGCAGGGCTGATACAGGCTGGGTAAAGAAGAGAAATGAGGGAAGCCAGAAACAGAAACAGAGAGACAGAGAGAGGAAGACACCTAAAGATCTTATTGTCACAGAAGGATTCTCAGACTGCAAAAATGGGCCTGATAATTGTTAACAGAAAACCAACACAGTTTTTAATTTAACACGATTATTCTTATTTGAAGTCACTTTTTGTTTACCTGCTTAACTGTTGCGCTGGAACTGCTGAGGAAAACACAGGGCCGGAGGTGGGGCACCAGGAGAAAACGGGCTGCAGCCAGTTCGAGGAGGAAGCTTGAACGCAGGCTCCGAGGAGCGATGAAGACGGCCAGGCGGGCCAGCAATGTGGAGGTGCCCTCTTTCCTCCGTCAGCTGGTCAAAGAGACGGAGAAGATGGTCACCTTTTTCTTCAAAGGGGGGCCCAAGGAAACTGGGTCTGGGGAGGAGGACGATTTGGATGAGGACGACTTGATGCCGAGCCCGTACCTGGATCGTCCCATCTTGGAGAAGCATGTGTCAGAGGGGGGTTCTCAATTGGGGGTGAACTACGCTGTGGGGAGCATGCAGGGCTGGAGGGCTCAGATGGAGGATGCTCACACCTGCATGCCCCAGCTGAAAGGAGAGCTGACAGAGTGGGGATACTTTGCAGTTTATGATGGACATGCAGGCACCACAGTGGCACAGTACTGCTCTAAACACCTGCTGGAGCACATCCTAGCTACAGGTACAGAACAATTAGTGACTAATAGGATGAATCTAATTACTCAAGACGGTTCAAAATATCTTAGCATTAGTTGTTCGTTTGAGAGGGATACACTTTGTAATGACATCTAGCTCTTGTTCACACAGAGTTTAGATGCACTTACTGTAGTCATTTTACACCATTTGAAGTCGCCATTTAAATTAAAAACATACTGAATTTGCATTTCCAATAAATATGTTGGGTTACAAACAAGACTTCTACTCTATTGGATTCAAGATGAAGTAATATAATGATTAACTAATACATTTGCACAAACAAAAGTCCATGAAAGTAGCAGATTTAAAGCAGATTAAAAGCTTAAACGATTCGGGTTTAAGGGTGAGATTGCTTTGGGAATCGAATATGCCACAGTGCATATACAATACTGAAAGTTGATCAAATCCACATACAACATAATGTGCGCCAATTTTTGGATTTGGACAAGAATTCTGGATATTGTGGCATTTTTCTTTACAGCACCGAGCAAAGTGATAAAAAGGTTTGGGGATCAAAACTAAAAATGGAGCTATGACTTTCATTCAGATGTCAAGTTTGATACTTTTAGAGCTGTGAACTGGTTGGTTAGCCATATGAGAGAAAATTAACAATCGTTACATTAAAGGCTGTAATCTTCAGTCTGTATCTCTTGTTACTGCTGCCTATGATGGCCAGGGCACTCTTGAAAAAGACATTTTTCTTGAGTAAATAAAAGGTTCTAGCTTGAAACTGTATTCGCCATGTCATTGCACAATAGCACAAATGATGTCTTCTCTATGCCGTGGATCTGCAGTGTGTTGGCCTCAAACAACAAATAACAAGGCAGTGTCATTTCTTACAGGTGGGGTCAAAGCAAACGAGGACCCCGAGCAGGTGAAGGAGGGGATTCGCGAAGGCTTCCTGAACATTGATCGCCACATGCACAAACTGACTCGCCAGGACAACTGGGACCACAGTGGCTCCACTGCAGCAGCTGTCTTGACTTCGCCACGCTACATTTACTTTATCAACTGTGGGGACTCTCGAACCGTGCTCTGTCGTAACGGCCAGGTGGTCTTCTACACAGAGGACCACAAGCCATTCAACCCCAGAGAAAAGGAGCGCATCCAGAACGCTGGAGGCTCGGTGACCCTGCAGAGAGTCAACGGCTCGCTGGCCGTTTCCAGAGCACTAGGGGACTTTGACTTCAAGGAGGTGGACTGGAGGCCAGAGACGGAGCAGCTAGTGTCGCCGGAGCCAGAAGTGTATGAGCTGGAGAGGACACCTGAAGACGAGTTCCTAATTCTAGCATGTGACGGTGTGTGGGACGCCATTGGTAATGAGGAACTGTGTGCCTTTGTGCGCAGCCGTCTGCAGGTGTGCGATGACCTGAGAGACATTTGCAGCCAAGTGATCGACCTCTGTCTCTATAAGGTAAGACGTCAACACCACAGTATGCAGACAAGGTGCATGAAACAATAGGAAAATAAAAGGCTTTGATAAAAGATTCTGATACTGACAGATACATTTTAATCCGTGTGTGGTTAATGATTGAATGAGAAATAACCTTTCAGATTCAACTATTGCACCAGGAAGGAAGAATCACTGGAATGGCAAACAGACTGATATATTTTGCTAAAAATGAACGAAAAAAGTGAGTAAGAGGATAATGATTTGCCACTGGTACCTCAGTGGTTTTCGCGATCCATGACTAGGTTTAGGTATTGTTTGTAATTTTTCAATACAACTGCGGATTTGATACCAAAATATCTTTGCCAAAAGCACAATTTTACTTTGACATGTTTAAACATCGAGAGTGAAAGTTGACCCTGGGTATTTTACAAAACCCATTACGATTTGAAAATGGTTTATAAGATTTAATATTTTTAATATGTAATATAAGAAGCCAGTGTTCTCAAATGTTAAGCTTTGCCTGAATTTAAAAAGGGGCTGTACTCGATATTCAGAATAGAAAGTGGTCTGGGATTGCCTCCGCACGGCAGTTTCCCAACTTATCAAATACAGTCGTTTTGTCATGGCCCTCAGCGTCTGATACAGATGGACAAGGCACTAACATGCACGCGCGACCAGACCGGTTATCACAACAAAGAACAGAGAAGCTTGGATATACACAGAGGGAGTGTAACTTCATTCTCTGCTCAGGATGCCATTACTCCACTATATCTTATCTTACATAGCAAATAGTTGTTTACTGCTATATTAATGTTCTGAATATTGAGTACAGCTCCTTTTAAAATAAAATTGTTTCAAATTGGATAAAAACCAGGAGCTATCTAATCAAAGAAAAAATATGTGACGATCAATAAAACAAAGGCATTGAGGTTCAATACTCAGCCCCAACTATAACACAGGTGGTGGCACAGTGAATGAAGACATTTAGGTCTCAAACTTCCATGTGAATTATGTGTTCTGTGTCAATCTGCTCTAGAACCTATACTGTATATCCTGAATTGATTAAAAAAAATCCCTATGACTATTTTGTGGACATACTGAAAAAAATGTATCCAAAATGTTTAAGTTATGTTTCCACAAAGTGCCTAATTTAGAGTTAGTCAGAGCAGCCATTCCAGATTATTGGGTACAATTTAGATTTTTAAGTATGGGTGTTATCCCTCTCATATGTGTTTACTAAAAGCACAGATTAGACTGCAAAATATAACTGAAAAGAATTATCTATTAATTACCCAACACTTGTCTACATGCGCAGTAGTAGTACCCATTTGGTCTTACCTCAGCAGAACTCCTCCAAATTGGATATTTCATTGGATTTTTCTGTGACGCACAGTGTTTTATGAATGGGAAACGTTTACATTAATGTGGGGCGTTGAAGGCAGGGGTACCCTGAGGGCAGAGTCTTTGTGGGAGACTGTGAGGTTGTTATGTAAGTAGCCTTTTCCTGCAGCTCTTTTGTAATCCTTGTTAGTTACTGCACGACTGATGAGCCCTGAGCACGCCCTATAAATAGCTGTATTACGGAATCCTGAGACACGGGATAGGAGGGAAGAAATGCTACACATGGCTCGGATTAGGACTGACGGGAGCTCAGTGTTACTGCTCAATACACACCGGCTCAGAGGCTTTATCCTGGCCGGGATGGGCTGCTATTTATTTCACCTAAAAAAGGCTTACTGTACCTGCTGAAAGACTGCATGTTCCAGTACACACTGAGCCTCACTCATCGCATCTCTGATGTCGTAACAAACTGGCCGATGGTTATAAAACTGCATTGACTTCCTGGCATAGTGAGTTTGTAGTAGTTTGGCATTTCTGTCATTTTTGTTACTTATCGGCTGACATATACACTGATAAGATATACCTGCAATAAGCTAATATCGGCCGAAATAGCATCCCACCACACAGTTGCATTTTTCAAAAGCCTATTGTGTTTGCAAATCAGCAAAATCATCACCATCCTCTATACCTTAACTGTGATATAGGAGGAGATTGATATCTTCCAAACCAAAATATATATCGCCATCCAACCTGACGCAGACATCAGTCCCCTGCTATTACTGTACACCTATCAACAGGTGTATTTCAAGTGATTTCAAGTGGTGGAAAGCTGTACTGCATTCACACTTTTGCAGAAGCATTATCAGTCAAATTTACTTTAAGTATCAAAAGTAAAAATAGTCATTATGCAAACAGAAGGCTACATGCTAGATTATTATATATTATATTATTGGGTTATAATCGCCTATTTAACTTAGGAGCAGCATTTTAATGTAACACTTAGTTGCGTTGGAGCTAATCTTAACTATGTATATTTTAGACATGCACAGTTAGACATAATGCATAACAAAGCCAAATGTGCAATGTATATGCCTCATTATAAGGTTTTGAAAATCTCAATATGCAGACTAACTCGTAATTATCAGTAACAACAGCAGTCACAAACCTCAAAATGTAGATGCACTTAGTTACCTTCCACCAGTGTCTAGTTCATTTCAACTTGAATTTAAACTGCAGCCTTCTCTGATATTTCTGTCTCCCTCTGCAGGGCAGCTTGGATAACATGAGCATCATCATCATCTGCTTCCCCGGCGCCCCCCAGGTGTCACAAGAGTCACTGCAGCAGGAGGCAGCGCTGGAGCAACAGATTGATATGAAAGTGGAAGGTGATTTGTCACTCCAAACCCCCACAGTAAAGCACTTTAAACTACTGTTAGCTCCCTGGTTTATAACCATATTGTTTTGACTACCGCCCTTCACAGAAATTATCCAGATGATTAGGTCCAGAGATGAGGACCCTGACCTTGTATACGTGATCAAATTCCTGGCTGCAGAAGAGATACCAGGGCTCCCACCAGGAGGAGGCATCACCAGCAAGTGAGTCTGAGCAAAGAAAACCATCAAAACACATGAAGATCTTTTGGGAATCAAAACTGAAATCCTTTTGACATAAAACCACTGTTTCTCTCTTTGCAGGCGAGACTGTATCATCTCTTCATATCAGAAACACATCATGACTCTCAGATCTCAGGAGGCTATGGTAAAGCAATAGAAATTATTTTATGTCTATGGGTAAGACATATGAGTCACATTACATTTGGAGGCCATAAGATGAAGGCACTTAAAACAATCTCAGCCATTATCTCACTCTTTTAAGGCTGCACCAAGTGATTTTCACTACCGATTTCGTTGATTACTTTTTCAATTAATTGTTTAATCATTTGGTCTCTAAGAAATCAAGTAGCAAAAAAAAAATCTCTTTTACAATGTCCTTAAGCCCGAGGTGATGTCATTAACAGTCCATACCACGATGATATTCAATTCAGTGTAATTAATCTAATTATTGCAGAAATAATTAATCAATTAATTGATAATGAAAATAACTATTAGGAATATTGATAATAATGGCAAAAACTAAAGAAGATTTAAGGGAGAGAATTTCTCTTGAAATAAACTAAACCAAAAGTCGTGACCTTTGATTTTGAAAATCAATATTCAGTGTTGGTAACATTATTGTCCTGTGACATTTCAGGACACCGAAGGGTCAGAGGAGGACTCAAACTAAAAAAAGCTGTTACCATGGAAACAGAATCATCACCAGCTTCACCGTCTCCATGGAGAGCATCTTAAATGAGAGACTTTACATTTTCAGATGAGCACTGAACTAACGATGATTGTGTAATATATTTTCTTTGTGCATTTGCTTTCTGGCAAATTAAAGTACATTTGAAATCAAATACCCACTGTGTTGTTTTTTTTTTTATTTTGGCACTATATTTTCTAAAATTATTTGTTATTGACAGAAGTATTTCATGATATGTACCCATTCAGTGGCTCCACACGTGGGCTACATGTGTATCAGAGGCTCTCGTGAGGGAACACAGTATCTCTCAGTAAATAATTAGTTTGCACAATGCTGTCAGGGAGCAAGGGTGACATGGATAGCAATTACTTGTTGTAGCATGAACGTAAACATGTGCCATAAGAGAAGAAAGCCAGAGGGAGAGACACAAAAGGAGAAAGAACGCAAGAGAGAGGGGGGGGAGGGGGGGGAAGAGATGTTCCCAGGAATTAGCACACATACGTCATGAAACATGGACCCCTATGGCTCTTTAGAGAGGATGTGTGACTTCTCTTGCACTAAACAGATTAGTACAGAACACACAAATAGCATAGTCTGTTCCATTAATATACATTTAAAGTTATAGATGGATACAATAAAATGATAAAGTTAATTTGTTTATGCTGTGAGCAGTATTTTTGATATTTGTTTCATTTTACAATATTATGTCTGTCACATTTATCACACTTATTTGAACATACTAATATTTGTTGAGATTTACAGTAGTTTAGGACTCCATCTATTTGATTAACAATTTATCTGTTGAGTCATTTCTAACTAAAACAGTTGTGTCTATAAAATGTCAGAAAATAGTAGTAAAATGGCCAAAGGCCCAATGTGATGTCTTCAAAATGTTCGCTTTGTCCAACCAACAGTCCAATCTACAACTATGTTTAGTTATTAGACCATACAAGAGAAATAAATGCAAATTTTCAAATTTGAGAAGGCTGGAACCAGCAAATGTTTGACGTGTTTTGCTTGAAAAGTTACTCACATGATTAAATCAGTTATCAAAATAATTGCCCATTACTTTTCTATCAAAAATTTCAACTATTATTCAGTTGATTTCTTTACCTACACACACAAAACATTAATGTAATACCAGATTAAAGTTTAGATCTCTCATTGTATGGCAATGTGCTGAAATTCAGAGGCGGGCATTGAATTTACAATCCTGCATTTCATTCAAACCCAAATAAAAGTGTGTGGGACATTCAGCACACAGACTGAAAACTATACAGGAGATAAATAAAACACATCACAATTCCATCTATCTACAGTATCAAAAATAAAAGCAAGTCAAAACTACCACATGAGGGACTTCAGGGGGCATTTTCTTTTGGCAGTCATGTGTTCTTCAGAATGTGTTGCGAGGGTGTGGTGAGGCTCAGCACCTCTGTATTACTTGACTGAGCAGAGTACTTATTGGACAGAGAGTCCTTTTCACCTCCTCACTCCTGACACGAGAGATCACTCAAATATTCAACTCAGGACGGCACTGTTAAGCTGGGAACACTTGTGGACAAAGACAAAGAGGAAGAAGAGGTGGAAAAGAAGAAAAGGACCTGAAACCTCAGACAGACAATGTGAGTAAGGACTGCGTTGTTGTTGTGTTTCAGTGGCATTTTAATAAGCAACATGGGGACAAAGTGGTTGGTGTTGCCTCACAGCAGGATGATACTGGGTTAGAACCTGACCTGGTTGGCTGAAGCCTTTCAATGGTCCAAAGACATACTATGTGAACTAAGCAGCTGTTTACGCCATACAGCAGCGAGTACATCATAATGGCCACCAGAGGGCCCCTAAACCAGCAACTATTGTCAGCTAAAGCTTGTTTCTGCAAAATGTCACCATTCCATAGGAACTAACAGAAATGTCAATTCATTTTTGTCATTTATTATCTTTTAAATAGTCTCAATCCAGAATTTAATTTGACAAAAATAGCTGCATTCTACAGTACACAGAGGTTACAAACAGAGAAGAAGAAAGTACAGTGTCATAAAAGGTCAGGTAAGGGGTTCATTTGTTGTCTTTATATAATCTTTTCATTTTATGTGTGGATCTGCTTTGTGACACAAAACTGCTTGGGTTGGCTCACGTAGTACTTAGAATTATCAATGTGATAGGCATGCAATATGAATTATTGGGAAACAAAATCAACATTCCTTTAAAATGTTTATGACGATCTTTGAGGCGAGAAATGGGCAACGCAGTAACATAATCTTGATTCATATTTGATCGGCGCTGATTGGTTGTTTTCGTTCTGGCATTAGGAGCACCAGGAAGAGGCAGAGGAACGTGACGTTTTTCCCAGATTGTCGGATTCGTGTACTGTAAGGATATAGTGACAGTTTGAGCAAATATGATAAAAGTATATCTTTTATGAAAATCAACTGTAGTATTAAATGGATGTCTTTCGAAGTTACAATCCAAGCAATGCTTGCTCTTGGTGGAATTACTGGAACTGTTGGGTCTTTGTAAATGATAGTGTGGTCTAGAATCTGTAAAGTGTCTTGAGATAACTCTTGTTATGAATTGATACTATAAATAAAATTGAATTGAAGTGAATTTTACTGGTCAATCAGATGCCAGTCAAATAGGTTATAATTATTATAACCTATTTATGTCAGTGATGGCTTGTGTGTCACCTGACCTGTAGCATGTTGTCTTCCCTTCAACCTTGAAAAAAACTTTTTTTTCTGACATTTGTGACGTCTTTTTTTTCACAATTTGTTTTTGCTTTTTCTTCTACACATTTTCAGCCCTTATTTCTACGTCCAATATTTTCTGATATAAAACTAAAATTTAGAACGGGCCAATGTGACCCGAAGACAACAAGGGTTAATTTCATTCATTTAAACACCTGTGTGAGACAGGTAGTAGCAGGGGGAAGTTGGCTGTAGGTCCTGGCAGAGCTGCATGCTTTGTGTGTGCGCGTAGTGTGGAAACGTTACATCCTGCAGCACCTGTGTTAGTCCCTTCGTGGTTCACATGGAGCAAAGTGATAAAGAGGCCGCTGATGAGGTATGGAATGGATAAACCAAACATATAGAATCCAAACAACTTAAGCCCAGCACCAGTTGGCCAACTCTTGCCTGCTACAACACGAGTGTCTGCATGCTTATTCACACTGAAATTAAACCACCAAATCTAACTATATGTCACCTACTTGCAGCCGGGCAGGATGCCTCTGAACGCAGGAGACGCCGGGTACGGCAGCGTGGCAGGCTCCAGGCTGTCGGGCAGGGTGGGCGACGCAGAGTCGGCCACCCTGCTCATCCCGGAGACTGAACCGGAGCCTTTCCAGCAGTGGCGGCCCATGACCAAGGACGAGCTGCAGGTCGCCGCGGGGGGTCCGGGGTGGAGGAAGGTGCGTTGTTACCTGTTGCTGCTGTTCTGGCTGGCGTGGATGGCCATGCTCGCCACCTCCATCGCCATCGTAATGATGAGCCCCCGGCCGGTTGCTACGTCGCTCAAGTGGTGGCAGAAGTCTCTGTTCTACCAGCTGCAGGCCGAGGGGTCAGGGGGCATCAATGGTGAGGAAACCCCGGTATCAAAATCAAAAAGAACAACAATTTTGACTACCTGTCTCCTTGTGGCCACTTAAGGTTTTCCTTTTCAAACATTTTTGCAAATCAAAAGAAAAACGTCATAGTGCTGCTTAGAGTTTTTATAGTGACCTTTTAATGAGCCTTGGTGTAGTTTCAGGGGCCGGATTAATCTGTTTGGGGGGCCTTAGAGCAAAGACATGAACTGCTGGGCCCTTATTAATCTCCAGTTATTCCCACCCTCTGTGCAATGCATTCAGTATTTCTCTGCAATAATAGCTTACAAACTGGTCCCATATTTGCTGTGTGGTATTTTAAATAAAATACATTAAGAATGTACAAAACAAACAAAATAATAGCCTACAGGTTCTTAAAGTGAATCTTGACACAGGGCCACTCTTAAAGACATAATTTCAAGATTCATGTAAAGAAGCAGAACCCACTTTAAGGTCCTCATCATGTTGGTTGATACTGTGGATTTAGTGGTGCAAAATCCCTTAAAATATATTAAATTGGCACAAAACAGTTGACATAACGGTGAACTTGAAGCTGTCCTGGTCCCAGAGAAGTTTGCTTTTTTTGCTTGGTTAGTAACGTAGTCTTGCTCAGAGATCGTTAAATGGTGGAGATCCAGTTTCTTCCAGCTGCCTGATATTTATCAGAGTTATGTTCACAATGTATTCGAAAATTCAATCTGACCGCAATACTAAGGCTCTTGGATTGCTGAGAATACCCATCTGAGCCCAACGTTTGTCATACTTCCAAGAGTTGCAGATAACATTTTCCTCAGGGCAGAAAACTACACATAGGCTACTGCATGCTGCATTCTGCATGCTTCTTGCATTTTACTTAGAAAAGAGATTAAGAGAGCACTGGTATTTTATTGCTTTGACAATATTAGAGTTTTTGATCCTTCACAGGAAAGTTGAATAACTAACATATGTACAGTTGTGAAGTGCAGATAAGTCTCCTTAAAAACTACATACTACTACATTATATATGATCTGCATCTGTCACATGAAGAACAAAACATAGAAAAGCTCTAAATACTTTATAAACATGGTAACTACAAAATGTAAAATGTACTACAAATGTAAAAAATAACTCCGTCTAATGTTTAATCTCTGAAGCGCTGTGTGAGCAGCTTCCCTACCTCAGGTCCCTGGGTATAGGAGCTCTCATCCTGGAGGGTCTGTTTGATAAGAAGGCTTCTCCTTTAAACCTCAATGCGACTGGTGAAAGGTTCGGGACTCTGCCTCAGATCCTACATGTGCTCACAGAGAGCAACAGAGCAGGTGAGTGAAGGACTTCCTTTTTTCTCAAACAGCCTGCATAGGCAGACTTAATGAGCTTTTTTTTTTTTTTTTTTTTATTGGACCTGCAGATCTCAAAGTGGTGTTAAACGTCTGTGAGGTGGATCTGTTGGGAGCTCAGGGTGTAGCAGGAGACCCAGACGAGACATCAAACCTCACAGCACATGTAAAACCTGCTCTCTGGTCATGCTACTTAAACATGTTAAGTTCTCTGTGATGCTGGATTTCTTAAAACATGATATATTTATATATTTTTCCACAGCATGCACTCCGGTTCTGGTTGGAGCAGGGTGTGGCAGGCTTTGCAATCTGTGACACAGATGCAGCGTATTCGGAAAAGGTAAAATGATGTCCACACACAAGTTTTGTTTTCTAACAAGAAGTTTTTCCACACACTCTTACATCCAATAAAATATATTTAACATTTCAGACTCTCCTGGAGTGGAAAGGTGTCTTTAAAGAATTCAGCAGTGAGGATGAGGAAAGGTATCATTATACAGTGGATAGAGGTTTTAGTTTTTTTCATTATGAAATGAAGCTTAATAAGTGTGCCTGTGTGTGTGTGTGTGTGTGTGTGTGTGTGTGTGTGTGTGTGTGTGTGTGTGTGTGTGTGTGTGTGTGTGTGTGTGTGTGTGTGTGTGTGTGTGTGTGTGTGTGTGTGTGTGTGTGTGTGTGTGTCTCTTTAGGATTGTGGTGGTAAAACAAACGGGAGACGTTCTGCTTCCTCTGAAGAACTCCAGCCAACGCAATGTTACGCTGGTGGATGTGGTCATGAGGTCAATTCTGCCAACTTCACAACACCTCTTGTCTCCTGAGGAAGTCGCTGACGCCATAGAGACACACCTGCAAACAAGAGAAGAAGACATATGGCCCAGCTGGACAGTAAGACGCATGCATGTGCAATCAATGACCAAGAGAGTTACCGATTTTAATTTTCTGCTGATTGATTAATCGTTTCTGCATTGACTGAATGACATAAATAATGTACTATGTCACTTTAAAGCCCTTTGGTGCAGAGAGGTTGTTATTGTACAACTGCAATGTGTTTCTGCAGGTTGGAGGTAACGCATCCCATGACTTGAAGAAATTACTCCTAGTGTTAATGATGACACTGCCAGGATCACCTGCAGTCCAGTATGACGAAGACCTCGACCCAAGACAGGTGGGGAGACTTTTGAGTCCATAAATGATGCATTTTTCAAAGTTCACATTACCAAATGAAACGTTTCTGTCTCACAGAATGTGTCTCTGAAAGTCGGCTCGTCACATGAAGACGCGAACGAACCGTCAGACACCCATACAGTGAGTAATAGATCCAGATTTCCCTCCTAGAAAGTGTATCCTGAGTACATTTAAGTCATGTAAAGCTGAAATTAAGACACAAAGCATTAGTTGTGTCGTAATGTTTAAATCTTGACACCATCCCTCCCTCAGGAACAGGAGAAAAAGCAAGCTGTTGCTCTCTTCACCACCCTCAGTCACTCCAGAGCAAGAGAAGAAGCTCTTCTGTTTGGCAGCTTCACTTTCCTCCCCTTCAATACTTCCAACTCCTCCTCCTCTTCCTCCAACTCCACTCTTCCCTCTCCTTCATCTCCCCCAATCCTGGCCTTCTTGCGCTCCTGGGGTTGTGTCCAATTCCTCGTTCTGCTCAACGTCGGGCCTGAGGTTCACTCCCTGGATCCCGCCTGGGCCCCGAGCCTGCCCAAAGCTGGAGTGTTCGTGACCAACACGAGAATGGACCGTTTGGGGTCGACAACTCTGGACACGCTGGAAGTGCGGCCCCACGAAGCCATTGTCATCAAACTGTTTGAAACAGGAAGCTACTCATAGAGCTTCTGGAGTCAGTTACGTGGAGATTTCTGGGATTTGAATTTTCCTTCTCAAAATGACAAATGTCTGACACAATTGTGTTTTTAAAGGTGTGATGGGTATGTGCTCAGAGGTCACTAAAAATAAAAATGATCGGTGAATGCACGGGGCATGTATTTACAGTAACATACCTTTTTTAAGTTATAAATCGTGTAAAGATGAGCTGAGAACCAGTTGAAATTGCTGAAGCAGAGTTAACCTTTTCTCTGATTTACACGCATGCATAGAATGAAAAGGGCACATAAGCAAGTTGGGATTAAAATCACTTGCTGCGTCATTTTTCTTGTATTTCGGGTTCCTGGCAGCTTTAGACTTGGTTGAAATGATAAGTGACTTAGCTGTGTTTGTGCTGGGGGGGGGGGGGAAGGATGCTGTGCATGTGAGTCAAGAACAGTTAAAGACTAAACTCAATGCGTAGACAGTCTGAACTCAAGGTTAAGTATTCCACCCATGATTTAAAGCAGACATTTTTTTTTTTTTTTTTTTTTTTTACGTCAAAGAAACTTTTTGAAATTTCATGGTTAAGTTCTAAGAAGTAATTCTTCCGAACATGTGGCTTTTGTAATGAAGAAATCCCGCTGCATCAGTATCAAATAAACCACTTTGGGAACCACATCCCACTGTAATTACTCTTGTATGTGAATTATTCTCTCAAACCCCACGGGTGATCTTTTTGTTGCACAACTCAAAACTGGGAAGCAAACTTGCACGGTTTGCAACTACAAGGATTTACATCATATTAAGTTAACCCTTTTTGACACTGACAAGTGGTTGCCTGAGGAGAAACTATAGCTGCATCTCATGTCTCTTATTTGATCGCTCCTTGACTCCTCAGTTCTCGGGTGAACCGGAAGTTGTGCTGTCCCTCCTCGGTGAAGACTGTCTCAAAGCTCTTATTTCATGTGACGCTTCAGAGTAAAGGACGTACCATCCCTCTAAAGCACATTTGCTTGTTTCCTCTCCTCCGATGATGAGGAAGGGAGGCAAGTGGAGGAGTCGAGGAGGCAATTTAAGCACCTAGTGACTTGCAAATGCACATTCAGTTTAAGAAGTGTACACTAGTTCACCACATAGTGGCGCTACAGTACCAGCCACAGCTCTGCTGCTCTTTTTACTATACATTTTACATGAGACTTTGAGTTCAATGTTTTACATCATCATGAAAGAATAATACATAAAAATGAGACTGTTTACATAATACGCTGTTATCATTCAGCTCTTGCATTATTGTTGCATTTCATTTTTTATTTAAAAGAGCCCTCCTTATTTCCCACATAAACCAGCAGTTTTGAATGTAAATATGTATTAACACTTTCTATTACTCTGAATCACGTCTGTGAACACGTCACATTTTAGAAATTTACGCCCTTTCACTTCTGAAGAACCTCAAATAAATGATGTATCATTTTACAGTTCTGTGCTGTCAAAACCACATTGGATTTCAAAACCACCAGTCTGCTTTCCTCAGGCTACATCATGACTAGCCACAACAGTTTACCTACAATAACAACAACTTGCAGGCAATAACCTTTAAAATGTCATGCTTCATTTTCTCCGTAATAGTGAACATAAAAATAAAAACACAGTGCAACCGGAATCGGAATGTCACAATAACATTTATGGGGAAAATGTAATTTCCAAAGTTAACAATCAATTACTGTACTGGAGCATATTATGGTTGTCATGTAACTTAATTTCACTTCCAAATGGCTACAGTCTCAAACAGAGCACTGCATGTCAAATAAAATGTTACCCAGTAGTCAAGATTGATGTTAGGGGTTTTAACAAGACAAAAATAAATGATTGTCTAAACATAAACAAAATCATCTTCTGTTTATCTCGTCACTTCTCTCATTTCATATCCTGTAAATGTACACTCAGGTCTAATGACACTCAAGAACTATACATGGGCTGAGAGCAGTGTTTGTTTTTAATACGTATGACTGATACGTATGAAAAAATTCAGCATAAACATTACTCTCTGGAAACACAGACATACGTTGTGAGATGTTTTTTTTCTTACATTCATATTTTATTTCACATGAACAAAATGTGTACCATATAATGAATACAACTTTATTATCTAAACATGTATTCTTTCAATTTAAATACCCTCAAAGACCAAATGTGCAAGTGGTATTGTGTCTGACTTACCTCGGGTCATGCAAGACTGAGTAAAAACTATAAAGCAAAAAGCAACACAGCCAAAAAAAATAAATAAATAAAATATATATATATATATATATATATATATATATATATATATATATAAAAAACTGAACTCAAATCCCCACGTCTGTTATCCCTGTATCTCTGCAGTCCATTGCATAAACCAAACCAGCACAATTGTAAGGATGCACAAGATTATAGCACAGTGAAAAGGCATAAATACACTACATTTAAATGCAGTAACGGTATTAAAGTCACAACAACAACAACAACAACAACAACAACAACAACAACATAAAACTAATTCTCACAGTGCATTTTGCAGCAGCAGAGTTTTAACATTCACAGGCAATCATCATAGGTAGTTTAGAAATCAGTGAGAAGTAGAAGGAAGGGTGGAAGCCAATGTGCATGCAATACAATAACATTATCAGCTGGACAGGAATAGAAAATATTCGCTTGAGATTAAAATAGTCTTTTAAACCTGATCATCTCAGCTCTGGAATAGTCCTACATCTTGGATTAATAACTTGCTAAAAGGCAGGTTTACCTTCAGATCAACTTCAGCCTAAAACAAACTATAAACAATCTATTTGTACTTGTAATTCATTGCATTTTAGGATCGCGACAGTGCTTTGGATAATTTTTTACAACAGGTTGTTCCTTTTCGAACTGACCACAGCAACTGACAAGATGTGATTCTAATCTATTAATGCATATATTCCCATATAATGTTCATATTCACGTTTCATAGTTTACAGTCAGTGCAGGTTGAACAGTGCTGCACTATGAGTCGAGACAAGTACACATTTCCAAGACCATTTTCACAGGTATGATGTAAATGCAACACAGCTGGAAGCCAGACTTGTACTCTATAGTAAATAAGTCATTTATCCAAATTCAAGATTTGTCTTTTAGAAAACCACTTTTTAGCCACGCTAGCGGCATCGCTCTGGAGATGTCTGTTGGCCCACCACTTTGGTGCAAACTAAATTATCTCAACAACTATTAGATGGATGGCCATAAAACCTTGTACAGACATTCATGTTTCCTGAGAAGATGAAGCCTGATGACTCTTGGTGATCCCCTGACTTTTTGTTGAATGCCACCTTGAGGTTGACATGCTTGGATTGCCATATATTTGGCACAGTTCTCTATGGTGCTAGGATGATGAATTATGATAACTTTGGTGAATTTGGCAGTTTTCATTTAGTGCCATCATCGGGTGAAAACGTTTGTTCAGCACTTTGTTTTATGACAAAATATCTGCAAAACTGATGACATCAGTCTCCGCTGTACTTTGTGTCTAGTGCTGATTAGCAAATGTTAGCAAGGAAACATGCTAAACTAAGATGGGGAACATTGTACCTGCTAAACATCAGCATGTTGGCATGCTGCTGTGCAAGATGCAGTCACAAAACTTTACAGGTGTCTAGTTGAGATCAAAATGAAGGCCGAGTTCGAAGTAGTGGGGGTAGAGATAGGGAAGGGTCTCTAGTTACACTACTCTAGATTAAGGCTACTGTTAGCCTGCTAATGGTTTCTATTTATACTTCACCTTGTCTGGGAAACCAAGTGACATCACACTCACCTGTCACTGACTACATAATACTATAATTGTAAATAAATCGTCATCTTCATGTTGAGTGTGATCTGCATCTCATGTCATGGATCAGTAGATGTGGACAACCTAGTAGTCTTAAAGAAAAGGCTGAGAGAAAAAAGAAGACAGTATACATTCATGCATATTGTTTACCCATATATCTTTTACCCGAGTGCATATATTTAGATTTTTCATAGGCATGATATGGTTTCATGTGTTTCTTAGTGCTAAGTTACAGTGCTGTTTGTTCATGGCACAACTCTCCATGAAACTTGGGAAGTTTTCATTAGTCAATGGAAGTTTAAAACCCAGTGCAATAGTTTTGTTCATGGGGAAAGATTTCCATTGTGACGGATACTTCTTTGTCAAAGTCTTTGTGCCTTAAAATTGCGAGTCCTGTATGCAAATGTTAACGTTTCATTTCACAAATTTGCTCCAATGTTTTATCAGGCATCAAGGCCTCCGAGCCTCCAGCCACCCCGCACTGCCCGAGGGCTTCTTTCGGGTCACAGAGGTAAACTGGAGAACATGTTGGTCTGTGGAACTGTCCCGTCTTGGGAGTTGTGCTGAGTGTGAGCGTCAAGGGGTAAAGACAGAGCACAGTGTGCTGTCGTCTTCACAGCTGTTCTGCCGAAGCGGCAGCTCAGCAGAGAGCAAAGGTGTTGAAACACAGACTTGCGGCAGATGATGAAGACCCAGGGATCCACGATGGGGTTGAGGGCGTAGAAGCGGAAGGCTGTCAGGTTCTCCGCGTCGCCACAAAATGGGTGAATGGCGTTGATAAAGCCTGCAATCTGAAGAAAGAGAGGGTCGAGGTTAGACGCAGTCTTTACTATTCATAGGTTACAAAAGTAAAGCCTAGCAAATACAAGAGAGTTGTGTCTTCTATGAGACCTGTGACCAGGGCTCAGGATGCAGAGCACTGCTGGTTTCCTGTCCCAGATAAGATAACCAGAATCAAAACCAGCAGGGCAGTCGGTCAATCATGCTGGCAACGTAGAGCTTTAATCTTTACTTATCCAGAGCAGTTGTGGTAAACATAAATGCAGGCACCTGCTTCACACTCACTTCCTGGAAGCTGCTCAGGATGCAGTTTTATCTGCAGCTTCGTCTCGGCATCTTTGCTCTCTCCCCTTATGTTCTAAGCCCTTACAACTCATCTAGAATACTGTTGTCATGGCTTCTCTAATCACTACCTACCGGCTTTCTTAAAAAAAAAAAAATGTCTGTACTGCTTTCAAAAGTCCCTTTGTGTTCTCCCCTTAGGTTAGATTTGGCTGGTATATTTCTATAGTGAATGATCATTTTGTGTTCCCTGGAATACTGTCTGGACACTAGCTTTACTACTAGACACACTTTTTTGGTGATTTATTACTAGGATTAGAAAGCATACATGTAAAGTACTCCGTAGAATGGTATTTTAATATTACGAGACAAGATGAGCATTTTATCTCAGTGTCGTCACACTAAGAGCAGGGTTTAGTTGGTGTTTTGGGTGTGTTTTCGTAACGCCGCCCAATTGTAAGCGAACCACGGCAATGCTTGTGGATTTACAAGAAATGCTCAGAGTTTTGGTAACCCGTCATCCCACAGGAAGATTAAACATTTTGTATCCTGGACGGAGCCAAATCGAAACTGATTCAAGCCTCTGTAACAGCAGCACATGACTGCGGTGTCGGTACTTTGGTGTTAAAACCAGATGAGAAAACATGACTGTGTGTTTAGTATCAGTGTCAGCTGAGGCTGTGTTTCATCTTGTTATGCTAAGCTCCCTCTCTTTATATGCCAATGGTATATGGTCAATAAAACACGCTCGGTGGACGCACACCTTCAGTTTTCAGCAGCACAAAGAGCCCTGAATACAGATGCAGACAATGCCACAACCTTTTCCTGTATTGACCTTAAATGTATACTAGGCTGCAGAGAGGCAGTCCAGACAGCAGCAGCTGGCTGCTTATTCATCCTGGGCAGAGAGAGAAGCAGCAGCTGGCACAGGAAGCGTCTCTCTCACCTCGCTACTCTTCTCTATCAACAATTCTCCATTTCCTCCATGAAATATCCAACAAACAGTGGCCTAATTAATGGCTTGTGCTGATTGAGTGCTTTTATGCATTGGTGTAAATGTTTCCCTGTTGCTAGGGCCTGGACTGAAAACTAATAAGCTAGAGATGCAGTGAGAGTGGCCAGAGGGAACAAGTCCAGAGCCAAGCCAAACCAGACATCCAGAGGGACCAGACACAGGGCTATGTCCTCTCTACGCTCATTAACTGGTTAAACTCACGCGGATGTGGTCGCTCAAATATTGATCTAAAGATACACCCACGAGAAAGACAGAAAGGGAAAGAGGAAGAGGCTGACTGTGTGCACACCCAAAAAACAGCAATGATCTTTTGATGCTTCTTAGAAGATGATGAGCTCACTGGCATAATAACTTCAAACCAACACCCTGGAACATCTTGGATGTTTCAGAAATGGTAACAGTCCAGAGTGGAACAAAACAACGGCCAGATGTTTTTGACTTTTTAGGAAGTACTAGAGGTTTGAGGCTCTTTGAAATTTCTTGAATTGCACAACCTATGTAGTCAGGATTACTGACGGATTTTCAATGATTGCACAGGCTTGATGCAAGAAGGACCTCTTTTACGACAAGAACTGCAACATCATTAACTGTCTTGTCTTAGAGAAACAGACCTCATGCTGGCAACAATTTGTTATTTGAATTAATACTTGAAGTAAAAATGAATCTTAGGCCTACTGTCATAAAACACACTAACAAACACGATGACAAATGCCTTTTGCTCAACTGCGCAGTTACCGAACACTTTATTCATCATGCGGTGTTGCTAGAAACATTTCAAACAGACATGCCTCCTCATATGCTCTGCCATCTTTCTCACACTTGTTGTCTCGCTCCACATTACCACCCTCACTGTTGCTGCTGTTCCTGCATGCCAGCCTGCCTCTTATGGTGCTCTCGCCAGACCTCAAGGCCTGCAGAGTGCCTAACAAATCACAAGCTGTCCTCTACAAGCACTGTTAGGCCGAGGGGCCAAAACTGATGAGATGTCAGGCTCTCCTTAAACAGGAGTATATAAATGTATCAGTCTGTGGTTAAAGAGCAGCACAGAAGCGGTATACAGCAGGCGAGGACCAGAGTGATTAACAACATATCTGAAAACAGAGTTGTGCCGATGCAGAAAGCTGTGAAGGAACATACCATGAGTATGCTCACAGGCATATAAATCCAGCAAAAGCAAATGCGTTCACACATGTACTGTATACAGATGCATACAGAACATTCACAGGCAGCTGAACATAGAGTACACTGCATTTTGTACGTGTGCAAACACAAACATTCATCTATCACCATCCACTGCAGATCTGCAATCTGTACAGTACCTTATATCTAAAACTTCTATTAGGATATTTTATTTTACTTAGTTTGTTGATATCCAGGTGACTGAGAATCTTCAAGTACCTGGACCCAGTTGGTGTAAATGGGTACATCCTGGCAGAGACACACACGATGCTATTTGAAGGCTGATGATTGCTGTACCTCTCAGGAAACAGACCACGTAATGGATGTCTACACTCTACAGTCCATTAGTGTCCATCTTGCGGTCCTGGAGGACTCTTCCCAACTCCTTCTTCCTGATCCTGTTTCACTGCAGGATCATTACACGGGGGATGAGATGAGACAGTGCAGAGATTACAGGCCTTTTGGAGAGGACTGTTTACAGCAGTGAGCCAGCAGGAAGGGAGAAAGAGAAATGCTGCAGTGCTGCCACTAGTCTTTAAAAAGAGTACAGTAGTTCGACATTTTGGGAAACATGCTTGATTGCTCTCCTTCCAAGAGTAAGATCGATATCAATCTTGTGTATACATATTATCATCTGTTGGCTCTTTACCAGCTAAATGTGTCCCTTTCACTTGTATTGTTTCAGGCTGATTCATTCACTAAAATATCTGTCTTTGAAGTATAGAAAGTATAGGTGATTATAATTGAAGAAATTAAAGGTGATAATAGGGTTAGCAATAGACAAGACTCCAGGTGGTTCCACCCGGCTGGAGAAAATAATTACAGCATGTTATTTATCCTAAAACTACAGCATGACCTTTCTGTTTTATGTGTGGGTTAAACAAACATAAGCTTAAAAGGTGCTGGTAGGCGTACTTGGACAGAACCTGGCTAACCGTTTTCCCCTTGCTTAATTAAAGCAAATAAGTATGAATCAGCAGCACAGTTTACCAAAGATGTGTGAACTGCACTGCTGGGTCTTTGTGGTGAGCACATGCAGGTTCTTTGAATACTTACAGCTTGTACTGTGTTTATTCTAACTTGTGAAGGGCTCATTAGAAGGGTGGAGTATATATGGTCTTAACAAAATAAAATAAAATGCCTTTATTTTATACCGCAATATGTATTTAAATAACACGTTGCGAGCAACTTGTCCCTTGCAATCCACAAGGTGGAATAATAACTAGTGTTTTAAGCCTGACGAGTTTCACAAGTGAAGAGATAAAACTTTCAATTTGCCTTCAAACGTCAGAAAAGTTCAAGTGAAAAAGAGAGGGTTCTCTGCGCTTCTGCAATCCACAACAATCCGGTGCAACCAGGGCAGGACAAAAGAGTAAAAAAGAATCGCCGGTGCAACACAGATGTCTTCTTACTTTATAGTTTTTAAGGTGCATAACAGTGACTAACGTTTCGATGTAAAGTTACATCTTCATCAGAGTCCTTGGAGAGAATGGGCAGTGAAGCCCTTGATAAGAATCATCAACAGGTGAGATTGTGTGTAAAAGGTGCGTTGGCTACCTGAAGATACACCCATCTCAACCAAGGTGCTACACTCAATCAGTCATTAAAGGACAAATGCCGACAAACAGGTCAAAAGTGATATCACCACCCCTGGGTGGGGGTGTGATTTTCTCAATTCCCAAGAACCTCAGTGATGCAGGGGAGCCATGGTTGGCCTGCTTATAGTGCCTTGCCATGGCATATGTTAAGTTCTGGGTACGAATTGCTGTCTTGTTTTCAGCTACCCTTAGTTTGAGTTGACGTTTTGTTTGGCCTATATAAGCCAGTCCACAGGGACACTTTAGAAGGTACACTACGTGTGTACTGTTGCAATTAACAAATGAAGAAATGGGACATATCTTGCCAGTGTGGGGATGTGAGAATTATTTCGCATTGGTCGAGTTAGAGCATTGGGCACAGTTTCCACATTCAGAATCACGTCAGAAAAATTTACTCAGTCTTTCCACTGTACCCTATCTTTACCATCTAAGTCACTTTCCATCCTTCCTTTCTTGTAACTCAGCCTGAAGGTACAGTTCACAGAACGTTAACATTATTTACACACACTGCACATCTGTCCAGGCATTTTTCTCTTACTTGATGCTGTGAGGGGAAGCTTTCAAATTAAGTGCATTGATCCAGGAACATTGGAGTTGATTGGATTTCCACCCACTACCTTTATTTCTCACAAACAACTGCAGAATACAATTATAGGTGTATTTTTTACGTCAAGCCCTCCCCCCCCTCAAGCTCTTTTAATTGCAGTCAAAGAATCAAATATACATGTTATACATGTATTTATACACATATCTGCCCTGACTGACTTCTTGAGGGACCTGATGAAATGCTGAGTCATACTGTGCACACATGTAATGTAAAGCTTAGCGCTCAGACACTGATGGGGAATTTCACCACTCCACAATCAGCAGTTAGGAAGTTAGTGAGGAGGTGGTGCGTGTCATCTGAGATACAGAGAGTGAGAAAGAGTGGGCGTGTGGTGGAGAGAGCGTGAACATGCCATCTGGCGCATGTAACCTATTCTTCCATTATGCCGATTTCTCTTCAGGCTTTGTTCAGTGACTTTTACAACACAGAAAGAAAAAAAAATCTTTAGCTTCCTTAGCATACGTTTATCAGTATTAAGCTGTTCACTAAATGTAAATGTTGTTTAAAGAGCAAGAAAAAAAGAGCAAGATTTTAAAGAGGAAGAAAACTAATGTTAATGAATGGCAGCAACATGTGGAAGTAAAGTCAGCTTGTGTTTGTTTAAGACAAGTTTCATCAGGGGAATTATGCTTATTACTGAGTTGTTCTCTTTAGGAAGTGCATTGGGCTGCAGTGAGTTTCCTGGAACCATTTTTACAGTCAACTATCTGGGAAGAGACTGACCACAGTGCAAAGTTAGCAAAAACGTTTCTCACACACACACACACACACACACACACACACACACACACACACACACACACACACACACACACACACAATGCCTGTTGCTCCACAGTTTGTGAGAAAATAATAATAATAATAATAATAATAATAAGATACCGCCTTCAATTGTACAGAATCTACCATTATCACCCTTTCTTCCTCCGGAGTAATGTAAGTTGAAGAATTTAGAGCAAACTACAGTGGTCACTGTGAGCTCTCTGATGAACACCATGTGTGGGGTGAGAAGCTGCTCTGATACAGCTTGACAACTGAAAAAAAGAAACAGTCGACTGAAAAAACATAAACAGTAGCTACAACAAAGAGGAAGAGGAAGAAACTGTAAAAAGGGTGAAACCCCAACTTAATGAAAAATAAGAAGTGGGCTGATGATATGTGTCAGTAGATGACAAGAATAGGTCGACACGGCCATATTGCAAAACCTTGTGGCTGTTGCAACAGACAAGAGACCCGACAGGCGTTCACCGCAGTTCCTCTTCAACAGAGATATAGCTGTGAAAGCCCTACACTGCCTGTACTGTACTTGCTTGTCTGTTGGTGATTCGTTGATGTTGCCATGTATGCACTTCGAGATCAGTGGCAGATTATCTTTTGAAAGATGGTAATGCCAAGGTAATCATATTCTTTATCGTGTTCTGAACGTTTTACCTTGATTTGTGCGATTATTGTTGACTTATACCTGTGTTCAATTTCATGATTAGATCAATTTTCATCCCACTTTTTTAGTTCCAGGCCATGTGCACACTTCATCATCTCATTTGCCAACAGCTGAGCACAACTCAGCCTTACAAATTGTATCTTTTATTTTCATTGGCGGTGAACAACATTCACTTGAAATCATTTTGTTGTTTTAATATCCTCAGTCCTATTTTTGTAGGTTTATCCATCATTACCATTGGTTATGACAATTGTATCCATGCATTCTGGGGATGTAATAACATCTGTGATAGGATTATTCGTTGGACGACCAGACGGGCTGTAAATAGTATTCCTAGTTTGACTTTGGAATTGGAAGTGAAAACAAAGTTGAATGTACTCACAATTGTGAGTGTTAGGTTATGTTATCATAACATACAGTAATGATTGCCATAACTTTGTACAATATGAGCTGAGTTGTTGAACTCTTTTCCTGTTATTCCCTTCCAGTCAGTATTCAGGTTATAAAAATCCCAGAGCTTATACATTTGTGCATGTTGGGTATTTAAAGCTAAGATCTGTAGCTTTTTGGGTTGAAATATGGCAATTTCATGTCATCTCAATGATGGGACTATTGTTAGAAGTTAGGACTGGCACTTTTACTGTGGCTCTGCTTGTTCAGTGTTACTGCTCTCGCAAGCAGCACGCTACCTCTACAACAATGCCAATAAAGTGCAAATTGCACTGGTTTCTTTTAAAATGCAAGGTGTACGTCATCCCCCCGACCTACTTCAGAGTGTAATTTCATCACTTTAGCGAATGATGAACTAGACATTATTCAAAGACATTAGATGGTCAGTAATATCCGTTTCCATACAAGAATGATGTGGGGAAAATAACACATACTTTATGTGACATTGGATGCATGATGTTTTTCTGTAGTGAAGACCTTGAGACTTCAGCTTTCATCTGATATTAACTGCATTCAATCATTTTCTTTGGCATTTAAGCAAAGCTTGCTAGACACCCAATGTCACAGACAGAGCGTTACACACACAAAAGAAGTCTTGACACGCACCAAACCCAAACCAGTCCGTAGGTGTTTTTGTTTTGTTTTTGAACTTAAAAAAAAAACATAACATGATACACTTCATTAAACTGATATGCGTTGACATGACAGCAATGTTACAACATTGTTTTCGGTTGAACACAACAAGATTGCATGCTAAACCACACGCTGACTTTGGTGCGTGCTGCAGTAACGCCAACATTTTAGTAACCTGCTGCATACTGGTGTAGATTTAAATGTATACACTGTACAACTAACAAAAATCATGATGCTCTGCAGTCACTGCGCAGGTTTGTTCAACAAACACACTTCCTCTTTATGCTGCTGTGCAGTTGTTTTGTTTAATGTGAATATAAATCTCTTCCTTTGTGACAAGTGTCTGGAAGGGAATGCTGATAAGTACTGAAAGCACGCATGCAGATGTGCTTGCATGTTTATTTTTTACCTTCAGTTATCCTGGGAAAGTTTGCTAGCTCGTTTTTTTTCTAAATGATCAATCTGTCAGGCCAGTTGGTCTCCAGCATTCCTCCCTGTCAACATCCAACTGTGAGTTGTTCCTACTGGGCTGCTAAACCAACAGCAACCGTAGAAAGGATGGATGCCTGGATTACAGCATTCATCAGTGCACATTACACAAATACGTTGACACCTAAAATAGATTGTGGAGCCATCGGAGGATAATTTGTGAATTTTTTATAAATAAAAAGTGTATTTTATTTAGGGGTGGGAATCACCAGAGGCCTCACGATATGACATCATCACAATACGTTACGATATGATATTATTGCGATTTTAAACATTTTTTAAACAACGTTTTGTCACAAACAGTATTAAAGTTTGGACCAGTAACGACGACATTAAGGGTAACGATTGCGCGACATGACATTTGATGATATATGCAGAGTATTAAAGACATATATTTAGTTATTTACACTGTGTTCTGCAATTATCTAATGGTAGGGTATTTGATGTTATCCTGTATTCCATGCAGTCGGGCCATCTCCTCCTCCTGCGCTCCGTAGCGGACAATGTGACGGCGAGACAGCGCCGATTAAACATTAAGAACAATTTTTTATTTAAGATTTGAGTTGGAGGTGTTTCTGGAACAATTATCACTCAGTACAAGCGCAAATAACACTGCTGGATTTAATCTTCACTTTCTGCAGTCTGACTTCAGTTCACCACCTCACCATCTGCGTCGCCAATTCCTATTTTGTCTCCAAAATGTGCGTACGCATGGGTCAGAGTTTGTGTGGAGGACCGCACATTCTCCCGTCAAGTTTGTTTTTTATAAATCACAACCTTTGCGTGGGAAGTGGCGTACGCACATTTTCAGCCCCGTTTTGTGCGTACGCCACGTTTATAAATGAGACCCCAGGGCCCTCATTTATCAACGTAACGTAGAAACCAGCGCAGATATGAGCGCAGAAATCATCTTACGACAGGCTTCACGTGTGATTCATGAAACGTTCGTATCACACCAATCACAGCGTAAGGATGGTCGTACATTGATAAATGCAGCGGCTGGAAACGATCGTAATTTAAATATCACGCCCCAATATATTCTGGGTTTTGAGGCCTCGCCCCTCCAATTTACGACATGGAGAGACGTAATCCGGCTAAGAAGGGGCACTTTTCAGAGGTGGAGATTGAAACCCTGATATCTCAGGTTCACTTGCACTAACGTGTGTACTATTTGTCAGCCTGAAAACTGGTATTAAAGGCTGTAGATAGAATGCGGAATGGAAAGAGATCACTGATGCTGTCAACAGTGTTGCTGTAGTAAATCGGACTCCAGTTTAAGTTTATTTAATGTACATCCTTGACATATGTATGCTATAGTCTTAATAGTAATATACAGGCTTATATTGCAATCTCTTAGGCCTATATGGTTTACCTATATTTAAATAAACACACAGTAGCGGAGTTTATGCAGTGTCTTTTATTTTTCTCCTGTTTTTTTTCATGAGTCAGAACCAGGCAACAGCTGTGAGGGAGAGCGCGTGTCCTCCGCCCCCGGTGCTGGACCACCTCGACCCTGTCTCCTGACAGCAGAGGGGCTGGAAAAACAAGCCGAAATAACGGTCAATGGCAGAAATAAGTCACTTGTGGCCATTAAAACTTTAAAAGAGAAACGAAAACCTGAAGAATAAATAAAAATGTTGTGCATCGTCATGTTTCCTGTATTGAATATCATTGCCAAACATAACACTATACCTTTTAAAAGCGAGGAATAATATCCTGTCTCCGTCTCCCAGTTGGTGCTGTGCTGGACACTGCTCTCTGGGCATCGGGTCAGCTGGTTCCATCACTACATTTATGGCACCCTGTTTTCCTGCGCGATGTTGTGCAGAGCCCCACAGGTTAAAACTATGTTGCAGACTTTTTCTGCCGTGTATGGGTGATATCGCTGATGCAAGACAGAGCCATCTGCCCTTAATCAATCCGATGGAGCGCTCCACCGTGGCCCGTGCGCGTACGTGTGCACTGTTGTACCGGCGCATAGAGGTCCTCTATAAGAGCCGGATCTGCCATTGCTGATAAGTGATCAACTGATGACTTCTCCTTCTCCTGTTAAACTGATTATATGCTGCACCACAAGTCCACACTGATTCGAAAACTTGCGTACACGAGTTCAGACCAGACGTGAGATTTTATCACAGCCTACGCTCACGTTCAAATTGATAAATGCCTTGCTTTGCGTAGGAATCGGCGTACGCCCGTCCTACGCCTGTTTCAGGTCATACGCATGTTTCATAAATGAGGGACCAGGAGAGCAGTGCCAGGTGAGTTAATTGTCTCAGCTGATCGTTGTTGTACTAATTGATCTCTCCCTTTACACCAGGGCTCACCAACCTTTTAGAAACTGAGAGCTACTTCATGGTTACTGAGTCATACGAAGGGCTACCAGTTTGATACACTCTTCTGAAATAACTAATTTGCTTAGTTTGCCTTTAGTTATATATGATTATTAATGATTAATGATAGTCATCTATGTGAAGACACTGATCACGTTTATGATTTCTCATTATCAATAATTATCAACAATGACTTAACAAGGTGGGAAACAGATAATATCAATATTCAATTTTCATTTTTAGAACAGGCCTGAGGGCTACTCATGTGGTCCTTGGGGGCTACCTGGTGCCCATGGGCACCGTGTTGGTGACCCCTGCTTTACAGTGTATGCATGTCTGGGCTGTGATGTGTGCTGAGGGTAACCCATGGTGACGGCGAATCCTGCCTAAGTGTTCCTTACATCCGGCAAATGCTGTTTTCTGAATATTGATCTTTTCTTTATCACAAAATACCTCACCAAGGCCAAAGTGCACACTTCTCTTCATCACCAATTGGTTTGTTTATCCCAAACAAACATTTGTATATATAGCCTGCTTTCTTCCATATCAAGTAGCCGATTCCATTACTGAGCTGCACATATTAAAAAAAAAAAAAAAAATCTAAAACTTAAAATAACTAATCTGGGGATTTAAACATTTGTCAGCATCATTATACAAATCCAATCATCAAGGTATTGTTCCACATGTGATTTCACAATGCCACTGAAAGTATTTTTAGGACAGTGAGGGAGTCTCTGGGAGCAGAGGAGTGGGGGGAGGGGGGGGACTTATTCCCATCACATATTTTCAGGTTCTGTTCTCTTGTAAACAACAGCTAAAGTTCACTGGGCCCTAATGTCCCAAGCCACAGAATCTGCACTGGCTGCCTGGTTGCAATTATCTTATTGGATATGTTTAGTCCCAGTTGTCAGAGAGTTCAGATGCTCTTTGAAGGCCAAACTCGTTTCATGTGTGGCGCAAAAAACATTTTGGGAAGGCCGCAAAACAAGATTTAATGACGCCTTTTACCAAAACTGAAAAACAAAACAATTTATATCACAATTGAATCAGAAATCAGAGGTGATTGATCATGGGGGGAATAATCAATGATTGAAAGCTGAGTGATTCAGGCTGTGTTGTCACACACAGACAGTAAGATCATTCTTTACATGTTGTGATAGAAAAGTGAACACCCACTTGGGGCTACAGCACAGCCCGACTGCCATGAATCATAATCTATCTGATGCCAGCTGAAGTCAACTTCCGGGAACAGGAAAGGGAATATTTATGACTGGACTGAAAACCCCGATAACAATTATTATTTATTTACTAAGGGATGATGTTACACTAAAAGATTAAACACATTTTGCATTAAATCACAAGGGTGAATTCTTAGTCTTATTATTTCTTCTCATGATGAAAGATTTGAGATGAGCTGAAATGCGTCCCATGTCTCATGTCATGTCAATCAAGCTGATTAGCCAGTGTTTTGTTATTGAAGTGGATATCCGCCGTTTTCCTATTTCACATGTCCCTCGGCACAACAACAGATGATCACCACATTCTGCTTCACTTTGTGTTTAATTTGATGTGAGTGTGTTGTATTTCACTGCTGCAGCTCAGCCAAGTTTTATTAAGACCATATATCTCCTGAGAGTGTTGGCAAGGTGGAGCATGAAACAAGAATCCTATTGTTCTCTCTGCACCACCATTTCCCAGAAGATGAAATTATTAAGTTAACACCAGGATTTCAGATAGCTGGTTCCATTTTGGATCCGTTTTGCGTTTGGCAAAATACCTGGATTTGTTTCGACATCAAATTTCCTCAATAAACCCATTACTTTCTTTTATTAGCGAAGAGCAATGAAGAAACATATAGATAGCAGGGTTTTCATTTTGTCGCTGTTTAAAATGTCAAACATCACATACTGAAAATGAGATCAAATGTACCTAATTAACATTAAAGCTATAGTGCCTAGTTTCCCATGAGGAATTGTTATCGTAGTCTAGTCGTTGCATCCAAATGACACAAGCCTTCCGTGATCGCGCATTACCCCCCACACAGTTTCTTGTAGCCAAGGAGGACACAGGATTAAAAAAAACATGGATTCTTCAGAAGAGGTAATTATCTTCACTCGAGCTTATGTGCGAGAAAGTCACCGGACGCCACAATCTTCTGAACATAGCCATACTGAGAAATAGAGTGAGAGAGAGTTGTGTGGAGCTGAGAGTCAGAATTAGCTTTGTATCAACTAATTTGGTAATGGCTTGAATGTAACCAAGATTCATTATTATAAACAAGTTACGCACTAAAGCTTTAAAGCATGAATCGATTGTTTTTTTAAAAACTCATTGTCAAACCACCCACCTCATGCCAAGGCTGATGAGGTGGTGGGGCATTTTGAGGAAGCTGGACAGGAAGCTTTTGAAGTGCAAAGACTGTGGTGTTTATTAATAAAACAACAAAAAAACCATACTCAAACAATGGGCACACACTGAACCCAGATAGATACAAAAACTAAATTAAACTAAGGCAAAAAATAACAGCAAATAAACAAAACAGCAAGCTGCCAAGTCCTTTCTCTCATCCCCTTTTTCTGAAGGCACTTTTAACCTCTCAGCCTTATTTCATTGGAACCTACCACCTGCACAGGTGATTATAGGGTGAGCTAACCTGAGAAAGCAACATTAACACTTTGTTTCTGAAAATACCATTACAATTAGATCAGTTATTGCTGACATTACTATTTATAAATATATGTGCACCCACAACATTAGGCACCCCAAATATTATAAAAATGTCATTCGCTGCAGAACTATCTTACCGTTTGGTCTACATCTTTGGAGTGCCCAACCCCTCAGGGCCTAACCAGGCACACCTGCATGCACTCTCCTTAATTAAGCCGGGTGAGCAGCTGAGTCACCCCCCCACATCACAGGCAGAACCATAGCAAAAACCTATGAACCCATAAACCAAACAGGCCTATGGCAAATTATAAAGTAGCAAATAATTATTTTTTTAGGATAATTAGGATTAAGCAGACACAAAACATTGTAATTTTTGGGAACAGAGGCTAGTGAAAAGGTAGAAAGGCAGCCTTTTTACACTTACTTAAACAGTTTTAATCATAAAAATTGTTAATAATAAACTGGGAACAAACATCATTACAAAGAAACAATATATCTGTCGCTGCATATCATGTGACCCCACAAGAGGTCCCAACCCTAAAGAAACTCTACTCTTGGGTGTGGAGCACAGTGCACGCAACGCTGTGTAAACAATGAAGATGCTGATGGATAGACAAATAACTGTGGACATACATGGCAAGAACCCAGAGAGACTAATATGGAGAACACTACAAAATTTGTTTGTACTTTGTACATATGTTAAACGGCTGGTGTGAAAGATTTCCTAATATTTTCTGTATGTCTTGGCAACAACAGTGAACATTTCAACCTACCTCTCTGATTAGCCCTATTAAGCCACACTTACACAACCAACTTATGACTTTGCACACAAGTGCATCATAAGGAAATCTTTCTGCTGTTGCTGTCTTTATTAAAGACAACCGCCATTGCGAAAAAAAATGCTTAGGTGTGCCTAGCCTTCAAATTCATTGATTTAATTCTTTCAGGCCACGTCCACATGTACCAAAACGATCTTTTTTTTCCCCGTCTTTCCTGGCATCGTTTCAAGAATAGTTGCATCCAAACGGATCCATTTGTAAATGACTCAACATGCTACGTCATATTCCAGGCCTATAGGTGGCGCTGCTTCTGTTACAGAAATTCACCAAAAACGGAGAAGAAGAGGCAGAGCATGCGCATAAAGCCATAGAGAGTATATAAAATGGACAGATCCCGTTGCTCTGGACGGAGACCAGTGAAGGATATTAGAAGCACTTTTCTGGTGAGTGCTGAGCGTTACTGAGCAGCCTCCAACTGAGAGAGACAACATAAATGTGAGGTGAGCAACCTGTCTGAAAGTTGTAAGTCTTCTGGTAGCTGTGCCAAGAGAAATCTCAATCATTCCCAATCTAGCAGAGACGGAGAGCGTAGGTATATGTAAGGAGATAACATAGACACAGGCTAATTATTGATCACTAAAATGATAGTTAACAGCAGTAATTAAACTTAAACAGCTAATGTAAATCAAAACTGCCTGCGAGCTTCTCCTGTACTATACGGTAATTCCTCTACTAAGTCCCGTGGTTATGACACAATCGCCTATTTTAACAAAAACGTCTGCTACAGAGCCATAACGTGAGATACAAGGTAATGGAGCCTTTTATACATTGTCGTGTTTCTTTAGAAATAAACAATGGACAAATAAAGTCTTTAAACGCTTCAGATGTAAAGTTATTTGCTGTCAAAGTGACGTCAAAATGAATGGCAGTCAATGGAATGCTAACGGGGGGTGAGTGCCTATTAGCATCAAAATGGTGCCATAGGAGGTTCGGGTTGTGAGGAGACACTTACCCCCTTGGTAGTAGCTAGGTAAGGATTACATGAGTTAGCTCCAGCTTCGGCCTGTACAAGGCAGGATTAGCCGGGAGACTTCTTCTAAACTTGTGTGTGGTGTAGCAGTGTTTTGCCATTGAGAACGAGCTAGCATGCTAGCGCTAGCATGCTAGCGCTAGCATGCTAACGGTTAGCCCCCTAGGCCCCTCGTCTCGGCTAGTGACTTAGAAAGCCGTGCAGATTTTGAACAGCTTGCCCCATAGACTGAAGGGAGGACATATTCAGAAACCGTATCTCACTCAAAACAGCATGGATGTTTTTTTTCCAAAGTTTGTATGCGTGTGGAAGTACCAGAGACACAAAATAACACCCCAAATCCCAGAAAAAGTGATTTTTTCATAATATGGGCACTTTAAGTTCCTTTTTAGAAATCCATTCAGCTTCTCACTGCTTTTAGTATTGATCATGTGTGTGTGGCCCATATCGATTATTGGACCTAGGACTGAAACTACTGATTTAATTTATGATATACTAATAAATGTAATGATGACATAAAAAAGTAGACAAAAAAAACAGTAAATCCTTTTTAGGATTTACTGTTTTTTTGTCTACCTAAAATGTTGCTTGTTACATTACTTTAAACAGTTATCAAGATTGTTGTTGAATTTCTGGCAATCAAATAATGAATACATTTAATTACTTGATTGGACCAAATGTTTATGTCCCAGAAAGTGGTTAGCAAGAGAAAAGGAGGAATCTCTGACATTGATACTGCTCTTGTTTTCACATAAGTTATGAGAAGAGATCCATAGTGCTTATGTCCTTTCATCCATCTTTATGTTGTTTGTCTCACTGTTTGCTCACCTTTTTCACTCTGTAATATTGACCAATCATCAACCACACAGCCCTACTAACTTCAGTAAGTCAGGCAATCTTGTCATTAGAGTGATAGCATGTGTCATATCAGAGTGAAAACTGCCTCAACTTCACCCTCACCTGAAGAAACTGTTCTGTAAGTGGATTGTTCCCTGTCATAGTGACACAAATAAAAACATATATTTGTTTTCCTGAAACATAAAATCATCATCATCAATCAATCATAAAAGAAAAGCTGGGTCAAGCAAATAATTGAAATAGCAGCATATACATGAAGACTACCTATATGACTCTCCAATAACACCAACACCTAAACAACGGCTACAGACAGCATGCCCACTATTCTGTTCAGACCATGCGTACCTAAACAAATGAGTCTGGAGGCAGCTGTCTATTGGAAAAGACAGATTTACTCTGGGCTCACCACTCAGCTTCTAATGAAGAAGCAAGCTAGGCCAACAAGTAATAAGATTTGCCAAGATCAATACGATTTTATGACTTGGTCAATGTAATAAACGGAAGTAGATTTTACAGGCGCACGTGTTTCATGCGCCCATAACAACTTTAAAGTGCTCATATTATGCTCATTTTCAGGTTCATAATTGTATTTAGAGGTTATATCAGAATAGGTTTACATGGTTTAATTTTCAAAAAACACCATATTTTTGTTATACTGCACATTGCTGCAGCTCCTCTTTTCACCCTGTGTGTTGAGCTCTCTGTTTTAGCTACAGAGTGAGACATCTCACTTCTGTTCCATCTTTTTTGGGAGTCGCACATGCGCAGTAGCTAGGTAAGCACTGCTAGCCAGTCAGAAGCAGAGTATGAGGGAGTGCCATGCTAGCAGCTAGGCGAGCATTATAACGTGTGTTACAAAGTGACTCACGTTCATCACAGAAGTAAAGGCTGGACTACAATAGAGCTGTTTGGAGCAGTTTGTGAACAGTGTTTTCTGTTGGAGATTTTAAGTCCCTTTGGGTGGACTTTGGGCTTTTTCACTTTGTAAACCTATAATGTGCACAAAAAAGATATATAACACAATACAGGAAAGAGAAAAAGCCAAAAAGCATAATATGAGCACTTTAATAATCTGTTGCTCTATCATGGACAAACCATTGATCTTTGGCCAAGTCCACACATACCATACCATCCATTTTACACATGGAATTTTCGAAAGAAAATCCTGTCCACATAAAAGAGCAAAAACACAACTGAAGCACTGTCAAGAGCATGCCAAGCCAACAGGCGAAAATATAACTCCAGTTACAGCAAAGAAGGAGAAGTTGGCCAATCAGAAGCCTAAAAAAAAAAGTTGTTACCGGAAGGCTACCAAAGGCCAAAACGCAGAGAAAAAGCTATGTTCTTTCAAAGACTGCTGAAAAATGTATTTACTAATATACACTAAAATATATATTTTCTATTTGAAGGCAATAGTTCAACAGAACACTTCTGAAACCAGAACAAATGAAAAAAAGTTTCAAACATCATCTGTTGCAAACTGCACATTTGTTGCCCACACTGCTGGGCTTTTGTTCAAAGATGTTTGTCAAAGTGTGTATGCACATCAAATAAATATTTAGGCCAATTTTGGCTGGCAGGGTGTATTAGTTTTCCTAATTTTCTATCATGTATTAATCACAAAATCAAACTAAATGCAGTACGCCTAATAATAAATATTCATAAACACACAATGGACCTATCAATGGCATCTTATAAACGAAATGTAAATCATGGCATCTATTTTACTGTGAATAATTTTCAACAATTTAGGGCCTGGATTATTGAGATTTCAGCAGTACGGGGGAACAAATAACATTTGATGTTATTTTATGGCTCTATATCCCCCGTTTTTTGTATCACCAAAGTAATGTTTTTACTATGTAGCTGCAGAGAAAATATGTGGCAAGCAGTCTGACTGGGAGTAGAGAGAGATCATTCAAGGGACGGAGAATAAGAATGCATTATGCATAAACACATGAAGCCACAAACCGAATATTGTTCATTTTTGAAATGTCAGTGATCATTTTAACATTGTATTGATTTCAAGTCCGCAAAAATTTCACCACAGGGGTAACAGTAAAGCTGTGACGCAGTTTAACTGAAAGAGAAGTATGACCAGAAAAATGTTTGGCAACTGACGCATTAACAAAATATAAGGTGACGGATGGGACAAGGAGGGAAATATTAAAACTTTAAAGTGCTTATAATTAATATATTTATATTAACAATAAATCGCAGGACTACTTGTATGTGAAAGGAATCGCTCGCAGGGTATTATCACCCGACTCTGCTGTTCCTCTTACCTTTACGAAGCATTTTAGCAACTTTTTTAATTCACTCTCCCTGTTCTCATTGTTTCAGAAGCAGCAGACAGCTGTTTTCAGCACATATGCTCTTAAAATCCACTGTACACTACCTTCCCAGCACCGAACAGCCGAGAGTCAAAGTTAGCAACTAGCTGGTGAACATAGAGGAGAATTTAACAGCTATTTTCCTCAGTAGTTGGTGGAGACCAAAAACAGAGCTAAAAGAGAATACAATATAGCACTTACATTGGCAAGGTGACCAGAAACATGACTTCACATAAATGATAATGTTGCTTCATAATTGCGGGATGTGTAAATAAGTAATTGTTTGGAAACAAATTTGCTATATCAACTTAAAAGTTGATGCTATGTCAGTATTTAAAGCTTGTTTTCGCTGCTCACCAAGTGGTGAGAAAAGGTAAAAAATATCCACTAAATGTATTAACTTGACATTCGACAGGAGAAGATGGAGTATGATCTTTTAATCTACAGAATCCATGCAAATGATGCTGCTAGGTCCAGTAATGCACATACATGGGTCAGGGACTCATGAAAATGTTTTCATCCGAAAACTAAAAACACATCATGGAACAATGACCTGCTGCGGTTTTCTATCTTTATTCTGCTCCCCACATCTGTCTTCACTCTCTTATGGTCATTCTGTGCCTCAGCCATTACAAATCCTTTCAGCACTTGCTAACACCTCTTATTGTCTGACTGAAACCTGAGGCCATGTTCTTCAACACTCCCAGAATTCAGAGCTACTTGTGGTTCCTAGAGTCTCTAAAAGTAGGATGGGAGCCAGAGCCTTCAGCTATCAGGCTCCTCTCCTGTGGAACCAGCTCCCAGTCTGGGTTCGGGGGGCAGACACCGTCACCACATTTAAGAATAAACTGAAAACCCTCCTCTTTGATAAAGCTTATAGTTAGGGAGTGAGGAGTTGCAGCGTCCACCTAGCCCGGCCCAACTGCTTCTCTGCATAGTCGTCAGATTCATCTACCATATAATCAATAATATAATAAAAGTAGAGGGAGGCAGGCCAGTACAGTCCGATCCGGGTGGTGAGTGTTCTAGCCCGACCAGGCTCCTCTCCTTAACCTGTCTCTCTTAGTTATGCTGTTATAGTTCTAGACTACCAGGGGACTTCCTTCCTTCTTTTGACACACTGAGCTGCTCTCTCCTCTCTCTTTCCATTTGTTTCCATTTGTGTGCATCCTTGTCCCAGAAATGCTTGTTACTAACCTAGCTCTGGGGAGTTTACTCCCCGGAGTCCTTATGTTTTTTTTTCGCCCAGAATACTTCCTTGGATTAGGATGGCACCAAGATCTTGGTTGCAGCTGTCGCCGTGGTCCTGCTGCATCCCCTCCTACACCCTGCTATGCTCCGCGGTGCCCTGCAGTGTCCTGCTGCGTCCTGCTGAACCCTGCTGCGTCCAGCTATGCTCTGCTGTGCCACGCTACATCCTGTAACTCCCTGCAGTGCCCTGCTATGACATGAACTACTACGACTACCATTTGTAGTCACTGTTCCATTATCTTTATTGTGACTATTATTGCCACTGTTCATCACACCCCCAACCGGCACCGTCAGACACTGCCTACCAAGAGCCTGGGTCTGCCGAGGTTTCTTCCTAAAAGGGAGTTTTTCCTCGCCACTGTCGCACTAAATGCTTGCTCTTGAGGGAATTACTAGAATTGTTGGGGCTTTGTAAATTATAGTGTGGTCTAGACCTACTCTATCTGTATCAAGATAACTTGTGTTATGATTTGATACTTTAAATAAATTGAATTGAACTGAACACACATTTCAACGACATACTGAAGCGGTTCAATATCTACACCTCATTACCTTGAGGATCTTCCTTACTACCCAGCCCAGTCTCATGGCAGTTCGTGAAATGGTCACGTTATTTAATCTATTGATACGTGTTCACAGGGACGTTTTTCTCGTTTTTTCGTGGTGGCCAGCACGAAAATGTGAAGTAATGTATTTCAATGGGAAGCATATTTCGTGGTCACAGCACGAAAATGGTAGGGAGTAGTATAAAAAGCCGAAAATCTGCATAGGGAGGGTGGTCGGGGTGGTGGATGGGTCAAACACCACAGGACTTTCACCCGGGCAAGCGGGGATCGCGTCCCGCGTGTGGCGTTTTGTTCCCCGTAGTCTTCCTAATCACAACTGCCCCGTTATTGTCGCGCGTCCCCAGCGGCCGTCCCCCGCGGCCGTCCCCCGCGGCCGTCTCCCGGCGTGTGAGTGCCCTTTCCCCATAGTTGAGTCCCCAGGGCCCGCCTCTCGGCCGCCTCCCAGCATATGAGGCATCCTTTTCAGCCGTCTCCCGGCGTGTGAGGCGTCCTTTCCCCGTAGGGTATTTCGTGCTGGCCACCACGAAAAAAACGAGAAAAACGTCCCCATGAACACGTATCACTACGGTACACTACGCTGCAGTCACAAAGACTGCACAAGTAGACTCATCTGATTCCACCTCTGGCAAGCATTACAGGGATTTCAGCTTTGAATCATCTTGGATGCGTCTGAATTTGGGGACTTCCCCTCTTCGTCCACACTGATTTACTTAATCTGATTCCGGTTGGATGAATCAAAAGCTGTAACCCTGCATATTTTCAACAACATTCCAGCCTGGCCTTTGACTGAGTTTGCCGAGGGACTTAAGAGCTCCTGGCTGTTTTGAAACTATTCTAAGGTTGATTTAGCTGTATGTTTATGGTTAAGTCCTACGGGGTAATATACTGTCACATTTGTCTTAATGTTTTAGTGGTTTTTAAGCAGGCTCTCCTCTAGAATTAGTCTTCATATGGCACTGAGAGCCTGAACATGTGAACAATAATGTTTTTGTGTTTTCAAACAACAGAATCTTTTACTTCATACTGTTTCTTTTTTTTTTTTTTTTTACTTGTCAGCCAGCCCAGATTCATGAGGTGTTACGCAGACTCCTGAAGGCATGATGCCCTGTGACTGTAAATGTGTCAGAGCTGTTGTTTATCTTTTTTCCTGACAATCAGCACAGTTTGCCAGTTATGTTCAGCGCTATTGGAAATGGTTTGGTAGTTACTTTTTTCAATTTCCAAATCTGGTCTTGTGAACCCCCAAGACTTTTTTTCTTCCCTTTGCATTTTAATCTTTATTTGGTTGCTACAGTGAACAGTAGGAGGGATTGGGAGAAACGGGGACAACATGCAATACAATTGTCAGACTTGATGCTGCCAAACTACTAGTTATTAAATCAAAAACAGTCCATTTGATTTGAAATGTAAAATCTAAATATACTATACACAAATTTTTTTAAAACATAAGTAGCGCAATGGAGCACCATTTTTAAGAGCGTGTCCCCATTTTATGACTATTACATGCATGAAGATGCCTGTGCACGCACACATGGTGACGCAATATATCAAGGGTCTTCAATGTTTTTTAAGCCAAGGACCCCTTATCTGAGAGAGAGATAGAGCAGGACCCCCCCACCCACCATACATATTTTATAAAATGAAGTTGCATATTAAACTGGGCCTACAATATAAGCCTAAATCCTTTATTCATACATTTTTAGTGCATAGGCTATAAGCTATAAAAATAACAAAGTATAAGCTATAAAAATAACAGTTGGTATGATTTTATAAATGTTTTTGATTAATTAATAAGTTAAATATACATGTGACAGTGAATCCTTAGGATTAACTGTATTTGTGGATGGCTAGTGACTACCTTACCTATAGGCCAGTAAGCCTATCATTAATATGTTTTTTTTTTTCACAAATAGGCTGATTTATATTTGGTAATAATTTGTTGGATTCATTTTAACTTTCAAAAGTTGCAAAGAAACTCCCTTCATTCATTTTGCCTGATGAAGGTCTAGTACAGAAAACGTTGCCTACTATTCAGTTATTTTTTTGCAAGTTAGACAGAGAGTTTCTTTGCAACCTTTGACCCACTTATCCCCCTCTGACGCACCTGTCTCACGTTATAGATGTGCAAAGTATTTTTCTGTACTGAAAAACTTATAATTGGACAATAATTTGGTGGGCTCCCTGCAGTTACTCTGAGGACCCCCTAGGGGCCCTGGACCCCCTGTTGAAGATCTCTGCAATATATGGTCATGCCAATGGTTTCAGCTTATTTGGCTGATTGCAAAAAGTAACATGCCAAGAAATGTAGAATTGTACAAACAAAGACAAAGAACAAGAGGACTGCTGGAATGCAAGCATGAATGAAAACAATGTAGGTTTAAAATTCTTTAAAAAAACAAAATATGAGCTACTCAAAAGTTTTACTTCGGTGAGAAACAATGAATGTAAACCAAACTTTGTTTCTAAAAAATCTCCAGGGGGTACCTTCAATTCTTCATTCCATGTCAAACTTCCTGACCTCTGGTCTACCATTTCACTTTAATGATCACAGGATCTTTTTTCTGAACGCACATTACAGCTGCTATTTTGATACTTATAATACTTCCAACAACACAGTGAGATATAACGTAGTTTATGGATCTTTGTTGCACTCACGCACAAGTCAATATGAGTCTGCTCACTAAGACTCAGGCACAATAGCTTCACTAATAGAAACCTTTTATCCAAAGCATCAATGATTCAAAGCTATCCCACAGTTCTGCTACAGATTAAAGTTGCTCCAGTCACCTTTAAACAAAAGCTGCCCTGGGGTTATTTAAATATTTTTAGTCTGAGCTATTGATTGATATGATCAATGGGTCAAATTTAGAGCAATCTAGCAAATAGCTTGTGATGTGAGTGCAGCATTTTATTGATCCAGGTATTGACTAGCAGCATATGGACCCTAGACAGCTTCTGTGGTTCCCATGGGAATCGCAGGGAGGGGGGGTGAGTGGGGGGGATATTGGTGATGGTCACAAGCAAGCTCTACCTGTCCCCTGCAGCTTTGATCATTTATAAAGTGAAGATCCATTTATTAATCTTATCTTTAATGAATGTATCATTGATTTAGTCTGTAAAAAGTCACCACAACCTGTCAGAGCCAGAAGGGACATCTTGAATTGCTTGTTTTTTTCCAGCCAACAGTTCAAAACCCAAATATATTTAATATACAATGATCAGCAGCACATTCTCATATTTGAAAAGCTGAAACCAGCAGATGTATGGCATTTGTGCTTTTGGTTTTAAAGATTAACTTTCTTTTAATCGACTTACTATTTCAGCACTAGTTCCTATAAACCCAACCGTGTTATATTCTTGCTTTAATGTATGTGGATTGTATTGTAAATGTGGTGGTGTAACCTCACATAATGCAGCTCTAACAGTGTTTGTTTAGACTGGGAGAGGAGGCTTTAAATCCTGTCCTACAGCTGGAGATGGATTGTTGCAGCTGTACTTTAAAATGTTTAACAAGCAGTGGCCATATATTGCTTATGGCACAACATTACACTAACAATGTGTCAATAGTCCGTCCCTCAACAAACCGAGACGAACGTCATGTTTCACGCTACATCAAACAAATCAAACGTTTTCTCATAGAACAGCTGCAGTGATTCATCGCATTCATCAACATTCATCGCATTAAGTTCTATTGGGTAATGGCTCCTTATGTTAAAAGTTAACTGCTGTCTACTGCAGTTGCACAGTGTGTGCTGTATAGGTTTAAATCAGTGGGAGGTCATATATAACCAGGGCCAGGGCTATAGAGTGACAAGTCTGGGAAGCTGGTGTGATTCAGTTAACAGTGAACAAACCAAACATTCACAGCCAATGGATTACTCTTTAAAATTACGTCAGCTCACCACACACACACACACACACACACACACACACACACACACCCTCCCTAACCAATGCCAAAAAACCGAATTGGCTTATTTTGATAAATTCCCACACATGTGATCATCTTTTACCACTTCCCTGATCACAACCACAGCATGAGAACTTTACCTCCTGAATAATGAATAACCTTGCTGAGACTGAAGAAACACACAAACCTCAGAAATGCACAGAGCAAATACTGCCTGTTTTTGTCCAAAAGTCACTCAACAAATACATGATCTCGCAACTTGATCTGTAAATACAAAGTCTGCGACATTATTCATGCCTGTGAGGCGAAGAGCGCTTAAATTTGAATGTTTTTTTGATTCTACAATTTTTCATCTCCTCTGCCAAGAAAAGGAAGCATTCATTTCCTGCACCTGTTTTCCATCTTTCCCACATCTACCAGCATGCATCCCTGTTGATGAGGGTGAACTGCAGACAGAGGCCGTTCTTCAGAGCTCGAAAGCATCGTTCTCGAAAGTATTTTTAGTTACATGAAAGTGCTTAGAGTAAAAAATTACGACTAACCTGAAACGCATGTAACACATACGAGTGCAATGACTGAAAATGCAACTTGTGTACTTGTATATGAAAAGGAACAAACTAGAGCTGCAAAGATGAATCAATTAGTTGTCAACTATTACATTTATTGCCAACTATTTTGATAATCTAATCGGTTTGAGTAAAAAATCTCTGATTCCAGCTTCTTAAATGTGAATATTTTCTAGTTACTTTACTCCTCTGTGACAGTAAACTGAATATATTTGAGCTGTGGACAGAACAAGACATTTGAGGACGTCATCTTGGGCTTTTGTAAAACACTGATTGACATTTTTCACTATTTTCTGACATTTTATAGAGGAAAGAACTAATCGTTTAGTCGAAAAAATAAACGACAGAACAATCAACAATCAAAATAACTGTTAGTTGCAGCCCTAGAACAAACTTCTGAATGTCAGTGCTGAGAGCAGCGTCTACTACGTATGCCCTTTACTATATTTTCATGGCAATAAACAGAACCAGACTTTTTCGCCAACATCTGTTGTGCTTCAGGCAAACTGGCATTATTCATGGAGCGGCATCTGTCTGGAAACATGTTACGTCTGCTGAGATGCACACGCCTCACACACTTCATCATCACTGCCTCAGATGTTTCGGTTACAACCACAAGCATGTAGACACATGAGCAAACAAGCAAACATCAACACACACGGGTCTGCTGAAATGACGCAAGAATCACTAACTACTTAATAACAGGGTCTTAAATTATTCAGAATGATAAACTACTGTGTGACATCAGAAACTCTGTTTGGTGGAGATGATTAACTTATGAATATTGATAAGTAAATCTAAAAATAGGGTTGCCAAATAAACAAATCAATTTAGAGGATAAAAGGTTAATTTTAGAAGAGAAAAGTGGAATTTCTAAAATGAAAATGAACATTGATGTAACACCAGTCTTTGTAAACCTGCAAGCTTTCAATTTTTTTTTTTCTTTTTTCTTTTTAATTAAAACATAAATGACCCACAGTAATGTACAGCTAGAACACAAACACTTTCCAAGTGATGAAGTTGGGGTTTCAGTTTCCTGGACGCTGACTCATGAAGTGGTGACAAGTGTATATCGTCATCCCTGTTCATTCCCCAGGTCCGCCTCTACCACAACTCTGGGCGAATGCCGCTGCATGCACCCTAGGTTAGTCAAACCCTGAGGCCAAGAGTTACCACAAACCCTCCAGATTCAGACTATGAGTAGTTAGTGAAGAGCGAGAACATGAACAAACACTTTTTCCTGCTTCCTGTAAACTACCTGATCATCAGACCACAGCTTTTAACAAGGCTAACATAAATATGTGAAAGCAGTGATGCCTTTATAATATAACCCACATTAATCATATCCTCCAGCTAGTTTTTATTTCCCCAAACCTGACTTCCCTCAGGACGCCTGGCTAATGTTTATGGGCAGACGGGAGACTGGTTAAAGGTGCCCTGCCACATGTATTTCATTACTTTGTGGTAATGTCTGAAGTTCTACCATGGACTCTGTAACATTTTTTGTGGAAAAAATGCCTTGGTTACCTTGTTTCAGGTAGGGCTGGGCAATATATCGATGTTATATCGATATCGTGATATGAGACTAGATATCGTCTTAGATTTTGGATATCGTAATATCGTGATATGACATAAGTGTTGTCTTTTACTGGTTTTAAAGGCTGCATTACAGTAAAGTGATGTACTTTTCTGAACTTACCAGACTGTTCTAGCTGTTCTATTATTTGCCTTTTCCCCACTTAGACATTATGTCCACATTACTGATGATTATTTATCTAAAATCTAAGTGTGAAGATATTTTTTTAAAGCACAAATTGTCAACCCTAGAATATCGCTGCAATATCGGTATCGAGGTATTTGGTCAAGAATATCGTGATATCTGATTTTCTCCCTATCGCCCAGCTCTAGTTTCAAGCCATTCTAGCGTGGTATAGAAAGCCTGCAGGAAGACTCAGCTCGATTTGTGCCAGTTCTCATTAATATTCAACGAGCTAAGCTGCTTGACTCTGATTGGCTAACAGCTAGCCAATGAGAGCCTGGCTATCAGCATCCTTTACCCAGCGCAACTGGGCGAGCTCATGAATAGTAATGAGCTCAGGCAACACCACGTCAGACTGACCAGCATCTTTTGTAATTGGCCTGATTTCTCCGCTTATTTCTTTTCAGTGGCTAGAGCTGACAGAGGAGGTAGCAGTTCATTTTCACATTCACGACATAACACAAACACATATGGACCTAACATATTTCAAAAATGCAAGTAAAAACGGTTTTGTGTGGCAGGGCACCTTTAACCTCGGACTTCTTTGCCCTCTGGGAAAGGCAGGATCAGACCAGTCCTCCAGGGTTGTCAGGTTTGACACACTACGCTTAAACAGGGGCAGATATGGAGCAGACACACCCACACACGCACACACACACACACACACACACACACACACACACACACACACACACACACACACAGCAATACCATGCCTTGTGTGGTGAAGGCTGCACTCTCAGGCACACCTTTTAATTGTGGAGCAGCAGAGCAATGCACAACCGTTTGGGAGACTTCAACAGGGCGCACAAACACATACCATAGCAACAAAAACATCAACGGTTGCCAATGCAGCTGAGCTTTCTATGCACATAATGAATACAGAATAAGGGGAAGAAATACATTTTAGTAGGAGAAACTCTTTAATTCTAAAATGGACCTACTCCATGCTATAAACCCTTAACTGTCAGTGTGCAGACGTAGGCTACATCCAGTCAGGGACCCATGTTAATAATAACAATAACTAAAACTCCTGTTTTCTGTTCCCCTTTGAGTATACAAAACATACTTCTTTAGATTTTGCTGAGGAGTTTTGGATCATGTTTTGACAACTAAATAAATGACACATCAGGGTATCAGCTCCTTCTCCCTTTTCCACTGTAAAATGTCATGAATCCGTAACACGCTGATTCAGAGGTAACGTCTGCCAAAAAAGCTGAGGACGGACCACGAAATGTGTTGTAGCTTAAAAGTCCTCCAGAGTAATAGAAAGTGAGTGGGTAGGCCTACACAAACTGAGGGAAGGTCAAAATGTGAACTCACAGTGAGTGGTAGGGAGCAGACCACAAAGATGACGGTGATGAGCGCCAGCAGCACCAGGTGGTCCACCTCCTCTTCCCCCTGTGCGAACCAGGCCAGGCTCAGCTTCCTTCTTCTCCCCGACGACCCGACCGAGCTGCGCCGCATCATCTGGCTCCGGTGCATCTGGCACAGGCTGACGATCACTGAACCGTTGCACACAAACACTGCGAAGATCAGCAGTGCCATGAGGGACGAGTAAGACAGAGAGAAGGCCAGCACCAAGCTGGCCTGGTCATCCCCTGTCGCATCCATATCGATAAAGCACCACGTCCCAGGACAGTACTGTCTGAATTTGCCGTAGCCACTGTATGGCAGGAGACAGAAGGCCAAAGAAAAGACATAAATAAAGAAGAGAGTGAATTTGGCAAAGCTGCGCCGGATGTGTACAGAGTAAAAGTAAGGGTGGCTGATGGCCAGGCAGCGCTCCACAGCCATGGCGCACAGGATGAGCGTGGGGGCCAGGCCGAAGAAACTCATGGCGAAAGCAAAGATCTTGCACAGGCCTGCGCCTCCCATACTGATCAGGGACATGTTGCGGGCGTAGCAGATGAACACAGGTGGGCTGAGGAGGCAGGTGCCCAGCAGGTCGGTGAGGGCCAGGCCGGTCACCAGGATGCAGAAGACAGAAGACCTGGAGCGATGCTCCTTCTGGTGCACGCCGAGGATGAAGAGAGCCAGAAGGTTTCCCACCACGGCAGCCAAAAACATGATGATGCTTGTTACTGGCTTGCCATCACCATTCACGATGAGAGTGTCATTGCAGGTGGTGTTGTTACATGATTCGTTTGAATCCATGCTTTTGTTCATGTCTAACTCACTGCAAAAAAAATATGACTGCTCAGTGTGGAATTGCCGGTAATAAGGAATTCCCACACAACCAAAGGAGATCCTGACCTCTTGATACCATCATTTGGCAACACAGAAGGCAGGGCTGTCTGGGAA